>NC_138242.1:34005013-34015013 GCF_964197995.2 Scardinius erythrophthalmus | reverse complement strand
AATATTAAAGGCTACATCCATGGATAGTGTAGTCTAATTGGTTCATGCTCCACGCTAATTGGTGACAATGAATCTCGTTATCTTGAAACTCTCATGATTTACAGTAAACATGGACGATTGTTTGTCTGTTTCCACACAACTATGCATTCAGAGTAATGCAACAGTAACTTATCATTTTGAGCAGTTGTATCAATTGATAGTTAGATCAATGTAAGGAAATGAATAGACACTCATTTGAAATGTAATGTGTGAATTGCCTTTTGAAATAGCAGTACTTTAATGTTAAGTTGTGTCATATTGAACAGGTGATTTTTGTTGAATGAACAAATGATCTAAGTTTTATGTGTATTGTATCCAAGCAATTGAGAAAAAGGTTAGAGTTTTGAAAAATGTGCATTTTGATCATTGGTTGTGAGTTTTGTGTCTAGAGTTGTGAAAAATTACATCAAGGTTCTGAAAATAGTAACAAAGTGATTGTAAAAAACTGTAACAATAGACTCTCTCTGTCTCTCTCTCTCTCTCTCTCTCTCTGGGTCTCTCTATCTCTCCCCCTCTCCCTCTCCGGGTCTCTATCTCTCTCTATCCCTCTCTCTCTCTATCTCTCCCCCTCTCCCTCTCTCTCTCTCTATCTCTCCCCCTCTCCCTCTCCGGGTCTCTATCTCTCTCTATCCCTCTCTCTCTCTATCTCTCCCCCTCTCCCTCTCTCTCTCTCTATCTCTCCCCCTCTCCCTCTCCGGGTCTCTATCTCTCTCTATCCCTCTCTCTCTCTATCTCTCCCCCTCTCCCTCTCTCTCTCTCTATCTCTCCCCCTCTCCCTCTCCGGGTCTCTATCTCTCTCTATCCCTCTCTCTCTCTATCTCTCCCCCTCTCCCTCTCTCTATCTCTCCCCCTCTCCCTCTCCGGGTCTCTATGTCTCTCTATCCCTCTCTCTCTCTCTCTCTCTATCTCTCCCCCTCTCCCTCTCCGGGTCTCTATCTCTCTCTATCCCTCTCTCTCTCTATCTCTCCCCCTCTCCCTCTCTCTCTCTCTCTCTCTCTCTCCCACTCTCCCTCTCCGGGTCTCTATCTCTCTCTGTTTCTCTCTCTCTCTATCTCTCCCCCTCTCCCTCTCTCTCTCTATCTCTCCCCCTCTCCCTCTCTCTCTCTATCTCTCCCCCTCTCCCTCTCCGGGTCTCTATCTCTCTCTATCCCTCTCTCTCTCTCTCTCTCTATCTCTCCCCCTCTCCCTCTCCGGGTCTCTATCTCTCTCTATCCCTCTCTCTCTCTATCTCTCCCCCTCTCCCTCTCTCTCTCTCTCTCTCTCCCACTCTCCCTCTCCGGGTCTCTATCTCTCTCTGTTTCTCTCTCTCTCTATCTCTCCCCCTCTCCCTCTCTCTCTCTATCTCTCCCCCTCTCCCTCTCCGGGTCTCTATCTCTCTCTATCTCTCTCTATCCCTCTCTCTCTCTCTCTCTCTATCTCTCCCCCTCTCCCTCTCCGGGTCTCTATCTCTCTCTATCCCTCTCTCTCTCTATCTCTCCCCCTCTCCCTCTCTCTCTCTCTCTCTCTCCCACTCTCCCTCTCCGGGTCTCTATCTCTCTCTGTTTCTCTCTCTCTCTATCTCTCCCCCTCTCCCTCTCTCTCTCTATCTCTCCCCCTCTCCCTCTCTCTCTCTATCTCTCCCCCTCTCCCTCTCTCTCTCTCTCTCTGGCTCTCTTTCCCTCTCTCTCTCTCTCTCTCTCTCTGGGTCTCTCTCGGCCACGGCTGGGTTTCTCTCGCCCGCTGTCGGCTGGTAAAGGTCGCTGACGGAGCGTGGCTATGCGGTGTCTTTATCACGCGAGACACATGAAAGCGCCGGCGTGTCAGACTGATGAACTGTATCCTGGGCTTTATTTATTTGGGAGCAGCTGTGTTTGCCCTGATAACGCTGCGTATTTGAAATATTAATAAGCGCATGAAGCTCTGAACTGCCCGCGGAGGTTTAGTGCTCGTATAGCAGGTCTCAGCGCTAATATTCACTGACGCTAACGTGTGTCCGGGTCAGTGTGACGAACAGACCTGCTCGCGTCTCACACACCAATCATCAGCTTTCACAGGCTGTTCTTAATGTCAACAACCTGTTGCTGTGAACCTGTCATTGCTGGAATCATATTTACTACAGGGAAAATTGCATGTGCAATATAATAACAAAACAAAATACAATAATACTATTTTTATTAAAGTGAATTTTGTTAAAGGTGACACATTATGCCCCTTTCGAATTTGACATTTAAGCTCAAAGTCCCTAGCCTGGAAATCCAGACCCAAATCTGAAAGATTAATGGTCTGGCATCGAGTGATGAAGATCGGCCGGCTCGAGGGGCGGCACCAAGCCTGCATTTGAAAATCTCACTGCACACAATTGGATAACACTACGACCAATCACTGTCGTGATTACGCTGTAACTAGCGCTGTCGTCATCCGTTTAGCTCGCCTCTGGCCCGCCTATATCAGATACACCGATGTGATTGGTGCAGCTCGGCTACAAGGGCATAGTTAATGAGCATCATTACTCAATGCCAGAGTAACTCGCTGAGCAAATTCAAATTGTGCCCTAGCGAGAACTCTGGATTTCCAGGCTACAAAATCCACTCAGCTTCAAAATCTCCGCTTCAGAAACTCCAGGAATAACAGAACAGGCCAATCTCCCTCATCCAGAATCCCAGCGACTCGTCGTTTTAGTGTGTGTCCCTTTAAATGCAAATGAGCTTTAGCCCCGCCTCCGTTCAGAAGAGGGCGGAGTCTTTACATGAGCTTCAGAATCTCCGGCAATAACAGAACAGGCCAATCTCCCTCATCCAGAATCTCAGCGACTCGCCGTTTTTGTGTGTGTCCCTTTAAATGTAAATGAGCTTTAGCTCCGCCTCCACTCAGAAGAGGGCGGAGTCTTTACACGAGCTTCAGAAACTCCAGCAATAACAGAACAGGCCAATCTCCCTCATCCAGAACCCCAGAATAACCAGTAGCGAGTGCAGCCTTACGGAGAGACTCAGGAAGAGCTTCTGAATGTTAGTGGAGACATTTCTGTAGTTGTTGTGGAGTTACACTGATCATCTCATCATCATGTTGAACTTCTCCACAAGTGTCCACAGTTGCTGAGGTCTTTATAAGACAGCGGTGACATGTTCTGGTCAATAGTGTTCAGCGCTCGTCTGTGCTCAACCACAGAACAGCTTCAGGCTCTGCTGGATCTTCATCAGTGCGTTAGAACTGGTCTCTGTCGTCGCTTGTGGAACCAGATGTCGGCTGGTGTGTGTAAACGTGCAGATTAAGGGCCGGTAATATTATAATAAGATCCTCTTCATCTGATCGGAATATTGTCTGACATGCTTGCAGAGAAAGGCTCACCAGAACACAGTTACTGGGTTTCACTTTTCACGTTTTCTGGGTTGTTAGAAGCTCTGATTATAGCACTTACACACGGGAAAACTCAGATTTTCATGATATTTCCCCTTTAATGTCAAATAATTCTATAGTTCACATTCATGCAGTATTTTGATGCATTCATTGATGCTAAACACTAAGCACTCAATTTTAATTTTCACACAAAACTGTAAGAAGCAAGATTTTGGACCAGTTAATTGTGAGGTTTGCAGTAAAAGACTGTATTTAATAATTCCATATTTGTTCCACACAACCATAATACCATGCTTGGCTTTGACACTGAAAGTCTTTTCTTTAAACACACTTTTAGTGCATCAGACAGCAGAAATATGAGCAAAGTGGAAAAACGGCAGCGGTTTCTCTCTCTCTGGCACGAGTTATTTATAATAATCATACAGTATATGAGGCGGTGGGTGTGCTAGTGAAGAGCCAATCAGAAGTCAGAACTCTAGTGGGAATGATTCAGCTGGGAGAAGTCCAGGATCTAAAACACATGACCAGGAGAATCACATTAGGACATTTTAAGACTGAGATTCCTGCAAATAAAAGCTGAAACTCCAGGCCTGATAGAACCGTCTCTTGATACTTTACTTTACTTTACTTTACAGAGTAGAATCATCAAAACAACACGAACCGCAGCAAAGCTGAAGAGGTCAGAGGTCAGAATTACCATAAAGATCATCCTGTTGCACAACAGCAGAGAACACGATAGTGCACAACAGATCAGTGATGTGAAGGAGAGACACTCACAGCAACTTTAAGCCATTTTCAGCATTATTAATAAGCTTGTGTCTCCGGGATGTTGTGTAGTTGATTTACAGCCGGTCTGAAGGTCAAACTGCATCAGAGGCCGGAGGTCAACAGTGTGTGAATGAGTGTGTGATATCACACACATGAACGGAGCGGCTGAAGATTTATGGAATGTGTGTGTTTGTGTGTGTGTGTGTGTGTTAGCCGAGGAACGCCTGGTACTGGACGACACGGACATATATATTCATATATATTTTGTCAAGCAAAAAAAATAGTATTAAAATCAATTTTAATAATGAACAAACTGCAGGCAGTACAAGAAATACTTTACTATTTATATATCCACGTATTAATAAAAAATTATAAATAAATCAATTATATTATTTATTTGTTTATAAATGTATTTATTTTATTCATTTATAATAATAATAATAATAATAAATAAAATTGTATTAACTAATCAAACTAAGAAAAAATTACAAGTTGTACAAAAATCAATCATAATAAATAAATAAAATTATAATAAAATAAAAAATACATAAGTGATACATAAATAATTTATATGTATTAATTAAATTAATAATTTATATTTGTAATTTATAACAAATTTAATTTGATTAACAATGAAAATTACAAACTTTATGAAAATAATAATGAAAATACTTTATTTATAATTCTAAAATGAAAATAAAAAATGAAAATAAAATATATATCACAGATAGATAAATATATATAGTATTTATTTATAAATTTATAATGTATACAATTGTGTTTGGAGAATAAATGTACTGTTTTGTCAATCCGAAAGAGAAAATAAAAAGTGTGAATCATTATAAATTTATAATGTATAACAAATGAAATTGTATTAAATAAATTAATAAAAAATTACAGACTACAAAAACAAAACACTATTTATTTATTTATTTATTTATAAAAGAAAAATATTATTTATTTGTTTATAATTTACTTATGCTATATCACATTTTATTAATCAAGATTATACAAAAATACTAACCTCATAATGAAATGCATTTCTTTAATTATTTTACATTTTTAATAAAAGTAGCGTTTATTAAATTAATAATTTATATTTGTAATTTATAACTAATTTCATTTGATTAACAATGAAAATTACAAACTTTATAAAATAATAATAATGAAAATACTTTATATTTATAAAATGAAAATACACTTTTTTAAAATAAAATATACATCATTGATAGATAAATATGTATTTATATTTATATATTTATAATTTTATAATGTATAACATTATATTAAGAAAATATATTAAGAATTAAGAAATTACAGACTACAAAAACAAAACAATATTTTTATTTTATTTTTTTCCAATATTTTTTTATTTATTTATAATAATAAATAATTTAAAGAAAAATTAAAAATAATATTTATTTATTTATATTTTACTTATACTATATCACATTTTATTCATCAAAATTTTACAAAAATACTAACCTCATAATGAAATGCATTTTTTTAATTATTTTACATTACTTTAAAAGTAGCGTTTATTAAATTCATTCATTTGCACACAATAGCTTTGGTCTTTGGGGAGCAACATTCCCAGATCCCCCAGACTGAAGTCCTGAGATTTCTCGTGTCCCTGATCTCTGATGTGTCCGCGAGGGTAATGCTATTATCCAGACGCTAATGAGAACTGAGAGAAAGTCACGGCGCATTCGCACCTGCCGCCATCTATCCTGACTGAGAGCGCTCAGTCTCGAGACCATATTTCCCAGAAGCCTCGACCTCCCTGCAAGAGCAATAGAATTAAATAGATAAGAGCTGTCATATAGTGTGGAGGGTGAACTATAGCAGACCGACTGTCACGCTTTTATGAGCTGCACATATTGATTGCCAGCCGAACCCTGTGCGGACCGTCACGCTCGCCGGACACACAGACTGGGAGAAAAGATGGACGACGCACACTCACTCTCTTCCACTGGAGAAAAGAGAAGCCACCAAAGTCAGCAAATGGCGCTGACATTCTGCGCTGATTTGGGACCTGATTCTGTGCAGTAGTGAACGAGAAGTGATACGACACGATATCACACACACACACACACACACACACACACACACACACACACACACACACAGTTACTACAAAGTTTACTATGTGAAATAAACAGTTATGGAGACGTAGAAATTAAAGTTGAAGCTCCAATCTTCTCCTGGAAATCCCCCAAAAAGTCCATTGGTGCCTCAGAGATACTTCACTCAGAGAAGCTGTCAATCACAGCTGTCAATCATGACTTCACATTCCTGTTTTTATAGCATCAAATAACTAAGACCAAACTTATAAAAAAAAGCGTCCCATTAGAATACATGGAGAGGGCGGGGCTTATGAGCGATACTGGGACCAGTTCAATTCAAACATACTTTATTGGCATGACTATTGTTTCAATGTATTGCCAAAGCTTTTCCAATCAACTAAATTCAATAAATTTATTAGGACTAATACTGGGACTAATACTGGGACCAATACTTGCACCAATACTGGGACCAATACTGGGACCAATACTGGGACCAATACTGGGACCAATACTGGGGGACCAATACTGGGGGACCAATACTGGGGGACCAATACTGGGGGACTAATACTGGGGGACTAATACTGGGGGACCAATACTGGGGGACCAATACTGGGGGACCAATACTGGGACCAACACTGGGACCAATACTTGCACCAATACTGGGACCAATACTGGGACCAATACTGGGGGACCAATACTGGGACCAATACTGGGGGACCAATACTGGGGGACTAATACTGGGGGACCAATACTGGGGGACTAATACTGGGCGACCAATACTGGGGGACTAATACTGGGGGACTAATACTGGGGGACCAATACTGGGGGACTAATACTGGGGGACCAATACTGGGGGACCAATACTGGGGGACCAATACTGGGGGACCAATACTGGGGGACTAATACTGGGGGACCAATACTGGGGGACTAATACTGGGGGACTAATACTGGGGGACCAATACTGGGGGACCAATACTGGGGGACCAATACTGGGGGACTAATACTGGGGGACTAATACTGGGGGACCAATACTGGGGGACCAATACTGGGGGACCAACACTGGGGGACCAACACTGGGGGACTAATACTGGGGGACTAATACTGGGGGACTAATACTGGGGGACCAATACTGGGGGACCAATACTGGGGGACCAATACTGGGGGACCAATACTGGGGGACTAATACTGGGGGACCAATACTGGGGGACCAATACTGGGGGACCAATACTGGGGGACTAATACTGGGGGACCAATACTGGGGGACCAATACTGGGGGACCAATACTGGGGGACCAATACTGGGGGACTAATACTGGGGGACCAATACTGGGGGACCAATACTGGGGGACTAATACTGGGGGACTAATACTGGGGGACCAATACTGGGGGACCAATACTGGGGGACCAATACTGGGGGACTAATACTGGGGGACCAACACTGGGGGACCAATACTGGGGGACTAATACTGGGGGACCAATACTGGTGGACCAACACTGGGGGACCAATACTGGGGGACCAATACTGGGGGACCAATACTGGGGGACTAATACTGGGGGACTAATACTGGGCGACCAATACTGGGGGACCAATACTGGGGGACTAATACTGGGGGACCAATACTGGTGGACCAACACTGGGGGACCAATACTGGGGGACTAATACTGGGGGACTAATACTGGGACCAATACTGGGACCAATATTGGGGGACCAATACTGGGGGACCAACACTGGGGGACCAATACTGGGGGACTAATACTGGGGGACTAATACTGGGGGACCCTTACTGGGGGACCAATACTGGGGGACCAATACTGGGACCAGTTCTTTTCAGGACTTGTTTCTCCAGCTCACGAACTCTGGCGTTCACAGGTTTGATGTTTCTGTGTCAGCGCTGATGTCGAGACACGAAAGAACCATCAGCTTGACTAATCGCTCTCATGCGGAGAGAAACCGCTTCACCCAGCAGGAGCCGCTCACTAAACAATATCGCATCGCATGATAATGTTGCTCATGGGAAAGTATTTGTGTGTGTGTCGTGTGTGTGTTTCTCTCTGTCCTTACGGGATGATCCTCGTCCTCACGATTACTCCTGTTCCTGCACGATCTGCACGGTTAGGCCTCAGATTTAAGAGGAACGCCACGGACGCTGCGTCTAATGGGAAAGTGTATTAGTGTGTGACAAAGAGCCTCATTCCCCAGCCTCACGTGAGTGTGTGTCCTAACAGCGATTATGAAACTGCTAGATTTAGAAATCATCCAGCATGCATCTGAATATACAATCTATAGTTGAGTGATGGATATACATATCAGTGCTGGGCAACGATTAATCGCATACAAAATAAAAGTCTGTGTTAACATAATATATGTGGGTGTACTGTGGATAATTATTTTGTATATATAAATACACATGCATGTATATATATATAAGAAAAATGTGTTATTTATATATAAAATAGTTAAAATAAAATTATGTATACATATATACACATGCAAATATTTCTTAAATATATATACATGCATGTGTGTATTTATAAATATACTATATACACAAAATAATTATACACACATATATTATATAAACACAAACTTTTATTTTGGATGTGATTAATCATTGCACAGCACTAATATAAATCTGTGACTTGTGGGTTCAAGACTCAATTTTAAAGTCAAAAAGCTTCTATATAAGAGAAATGTCTTAAATGATTGCCTTATATTTTCATGTTTAACAGGTTATTAAACACTTATAATGTAAATGTAATATATAAGTAATGAAGACTATGATAGTATCCCTTCACAAACACACTGGTGTCCGTTTCTTTAGATCTGCGCCGTTTCAATATTCCCATTAAAATCTGTTAAAGTGGCGTCGCAGAATCTCGACACACCAGTTCATCACGACTCGACCCTGATCATACGCTGGAGTGATCTCTCAAACACACACACACGATGGAGAATCCGGTCGTTCATCTCCTCCTCCTCCTGATCCAGGATCAGCTGCTGGCTTTAAACAGAACACACAGTTTCTGCCAAGCGCATGTTCCTCTTGAGGACAGTAGATCTGCATCTTCATATCTCTGAAGAGTTGTTAGTTTCATCAGATGTATAAGAGACAGATAAGCTGTACCGAGTCTTTCCGAAAACAGTATCCCAGTTTCCCGTACAGCGCCGTAACTCGGGATTCACGACTACAGTACGACACATCGCTGAAGAACTCAACTATAGTCTCGACTGTTTCCTGAAACCGTATTGTCGTAAATTGGTTGTTCAACCGTTGGTTAATGATGTCACACACATGTTGGAGCAATAACGACTGTTAATGAATCTGTCTGAGATCGAATCAATGCGAGATGTTTTGCTATAGATTACAGACATGATATCTGAGGAATATTTCTCATTTTTCTCAGTTATTTGCTTTATTTCCAGATTCAATCATAGACTCGTTCTAGAGCTCGTTCACACATGTGCACTCTTCAGAAACTACGCTTTAAATCTCGACAAACTAAAAGACGTAAATGACGTTTGCATGTATTCTAAATAAAAGATATAGATTGCATTGAATGTCAGCTTGATGATTTTACTCAAAATAATGATTTATTGAGTCATGAAAACTAGAAACTCTTCTTCTAACCGCAGGTCGAGATCTGTCGCTCAAACACACAACTCTGCGATGCTGTTTGCGAATGTTCGTTAGAACGATGGTTTCGGGAAACACCGACTCGTTCAACTGAAGTAACGACAGAACTTGCGATCATAGTTGGCTAACGATGCTTTCCAAAAACACAGGCCTGGATGAT
>NC_138242.1:33950013-33995013 GCF_964197995.2 Scardinius erythrophthalmus | reverse complement strand
ACATAAAAAGGGTCTTCATATTTCTCTCCAGTGCGAACATTATTACTGTAATTTTACAGTATTAGAACATTAATACTGTAATTTAATTAAAGGGATTACTCTTAATTCTTCTGTAATTTAAAGTAAAATCTGATGTAATTGCATTAGACTATAGAACAATTCTGTATATTTAACATACATTTTTAAAAGGTATATTTTTGATGTAACCTTCTCATATTTATTTAATTCTCATAAATAATTCATGCAATTGTATATTGTTTATTTGAAAGCATTAAAAGTGCAGTTTCTTGTCTCTCCTTGTATTGTTCAAGTGGTTGAGGTTGATATGGCAATTAGTAATAAGTAAACCAATGCTTTCTAAAGATTGTCATTACATTAATCTAATTACACTGCTGAAGATGTCATTTGTAGTTAGTAATACAAGTAACTTACCCAACTGTTATAATATCAGAGGTGACACTGAAAGAACAGTGTGTTATTCAACCTAATTTTAATTTTCATGTAGGGGCAATCCTGCAAGTATTAAAAGAACATGGCAGCCGCTGAAAATTAAATATGAAAACAATTCAATCAAGTAAGGCTTGAGCACATCATGGGTGTAGGCTTCCTGACTTTACAAACATTTGACATATTAAATAACTAAAGCATCCAGTGTCCAGTATTTACGGCTGAGGGAATTCCTGGACGGACTTCAGAGTCACTCCCGAAGATACAAGGGCCTCATAAAATGGGGTTACATAATGTGTTATTTTTTATAGGCTATTTTTTATATTTCCATATATTTTACTTTGAGTTAGGATTTTTGTTGGTCCCAATAGATTCTGATGGTAATATCTGTCTTTTGGAGCCTCCTGTCCCGACAGAACCCCAGGCAGTCGTAAGTAGCAATCTACACGTTCACATTTTTTCACATTTTTATGTGGAGTAGCCTATAGAATCTAAGTTTAAAAGTATAAAGGGGTATTCGTATCTCCCCCCGCGCCCCCAGACTGTGGAAGAACAGCTGGAGGACGGTCCATCAGCTTCTGGTGCACAGATGAACAGTTCAGCGATTTCCAGTAAATGCCACAGTTTAATTCTGTAGAATTTGTTCAGAACTACATTATGTAACTCTAATCTACTACTGTATTTGCAGTTGCCAGTTAAGGAGTTATATAGACTTCATCTTATAAAAAAAAAATAGAAAAAAACTGCAGTAAAAATAGCAATATTTTATTTATTAGTTTAAACACTACTTCCTCTTTAAAAAGGGGAGGAGACCGATAGAAACTCAGGGTTTACTGAAGAAACCCAGCTCCCGACCAGGTTAGGTTCACAGAGTAAGTTACCATGGTAACTGACTCTGAGTTTAAGTTACCTCTCTTTCTGAAACAGGCTTGACTTACTCTGCTTTCTCAGGTTTAACATACCTCCCATTCTGAAACAGAAAACTCAGAGTTTCCCTCATTTCAGGGTTAACATACTCAGAGTTTACACTTAACCTCCTTTCTGAAACAGGCCCCTGGTCACATAGCAGCTTTCAGACAGAGTTTTGTTAATAAATGACGAGGAGGCGGCTTCACACAATACAGAGTCAGTGGAGACGGTTGTGTTGTCCCCCCCCCCCCCCCCGGTGTGGGGGGGTGGTCTTCAGATTATGACGCGTGTTGCTCTGTCTCTGTATATATGTATATATGTATACACACTCCCTCAAACGGGTCCAATTTGTCCAAACCTCGCCAGAAAAGACTCGGTGGAATAGCCGGCGCTCCAGAATCCGGAGCGTTTCCCGTTTGATCTCGGAATCAAGAAGGTAAACAACAGCACTAATGAGCTTTCTAGTGTTCTGAAGGAACGGCTCAACAACAAACTTTCACATTAAAAAAAAAGTTCTTCGGGGCTTCAAACGAGATTGTTTTCTCAATTATTTAGCACAAACATTTTAATTACTTTTAATCATTTTAATTTCATTTAATTATGCAAGACAAACATCTAGGGCTGTTTGAGGCTGCTGCTGTAATTCTTGATTAGCTTTAAAAAGCTGCGTGTTCTCTATAATATACTCAACTAAAGGCAGTGAATTTAACATGAAAACTTAACATGGAAAATATAAGCACTTTTCATCTTGCGAATATATAGGCTACTGGTCAAAAGTTTGGAATTCTTCAAAATACTTTCAAAAAGTCTGCATTTATTTGATCAAAAATGCATAAATTATGAAATATTATTGCAACGTAAAACAGCTGTTTTCTATGTGAATATACAGTAAAGTGTAATTTATTCCTGTGATCAAACTGAATTTTCAGTGTCACATGATCCTTCAGAAATCATTATCATATGACGATTTGATGCTCAAGAAACATTTAGGACTATTATCAATGTTGAAAACAGTTCATATTTTTGTTGATACCATTCAAAAATTTGGGTCAGTGAGACTTTTATAAAAAAAAATTATACATTTATTCATCAAGGACGCATTTCATTTATCAAAAGTGACAGTAAAGACATTTATAATGTGACAAAAGATTAAAAAAAGCTGAAAAAAAAGCTGTTCTTTTGATCTTTCTATTCATCTGAGAATCATAATGTATCAAGAATCACAGGAATAAATTACATTTTAAAATGTATTACAATGGAAAACAGGTCTTTTAAATTGTAATAATATTTCACAATATTGTGTTTTTTATTATAAATACAACCTTGCAAAGCATAAGAGATTATAAAATATGATTATAAATAATTACTCCAAACTTTTATCTGGTACTTTATCAGTTAAAGACGGTTCTGACAAAAAAGTCCTGTTGACTTAAAATAGAAAGATTTTTTCTGGAGTAAAGTAGAACTAAAAAAATCCCCTGATATAATATCAAAATGCAGAGTGGATCTGAATATCATCACCGAGGTCTGAGGCTCTGCTGTCTTTGGAACGAGTCCATTATAGTTCGACACGGTTCTGCATAGTTTTGGTCTTACGGGCCTTTCAAACATGTTCTCTAAATATGGAGACAGAAATTAGAGTTACACACTCCGACAGAAATCCTTCAGACTGACGAGTGTCACTGTAGAATTAAAGTAAACTCTCACTGTATGACACAAATCTCTCCCAGAAACCCATGTGTATTTCACGTCCTGGTTTTGTTCTCCAGTGTTGGGGAAAGTTACTTCGTTACAAAAAGTAATGCGTTACAATATTGTGTTACTCCCTTAAAAGTAACTAATTGCGTTACTTAGTTACTTTTTTAGAACAGTAATGTGTTACAATATTGCGTTACTCCCTTAAAAGTAACTAATTACATTACTTAGTTATTTTTTTAGAAAAGTAATGCGTTACAATATTGCGTTACTCCCTTCAAAAGTGATTGATTGCATTACTTAGTTACTTTTATAGAAAATAAATGTGTTATGTTGCTTTTGTGTTACTTTTTTTCACCTGGGCTGGGCTTGTTTTTTTGTTGTTGTTGTTGTTGTTGTTGTTGTTGTTGTTCTTTAAGTTCTATATTTTGGCCAAAATTTAAATAATAAGGCTGAAGGAAATGCAAATTCACGCGTGTACAGTAGAGGGCGCCGCTCAAACAATCCTTTCAGTTTAACTGAATCATCAGCAAGTGCATTGGTCAATAAAGTGAGATTAAATGCAAAATATTTGTTTTGTTTAACCTATTTAATTATTGGAGGCGAATTCTGATTTCGTATTTCTCTGATTTTATTCATTTTGAGGAATATTGAATCTGTTTATTGCCAGTGAGATGAGTAAATGCTCACATTTCGTCTAGAACTACAATAACCATCAATTTACTCATGATTTCTCTCAGCATAAGGACAGGAGAGCTGTCAGTCAATAAATGTGAAAACAAAGTAACTAGTGTTACTTATTTGAAAAAGAAACTCAGATAGTTAGTTGTACATTTTAAACGTAATGCGTTACTTTACTAGTTACTTGAAACAGTAATCTGATTACGTAACTCAAGTTACTTGTAATGCGTTACACAGAACACTGCTGTTCTCCAGCGTCTATAAACCTGCATCAGCGTCTGACCTCAGGACGTCCCGTGACCCGTTTATCCTCTGAGGAGAGGAAATTATGTCGTTTGAGTAGCCATCTGTTTTTACCAGGCATATTTAATAGAATTCTGTTCCTCGTCTCGGTCTTCAATCAGGAGTTTAAGCTTCCGGCAACATTTTGGCGATTTGGGGGATTATCATGGGGATTTATGGAAAAGAAGCTGTTTTCTCTGAAATATAATTATTATGGCTGAAGAGCTGTCGTGTAAATTATGAATTGGTAAAGTTTAGAGTCACCCTGTTTTATCCAATGAGACTCAATCAAGATCTTCATGTGCTCAATGTCGAAAGCAATTATTCAAAACTTCATTTAGATATACAGTCAAACTATTCAGACACCAGATATAATTTGTGATTTTTTCACTAGTGTGTTCAGGACACTATAGTTTATTAATGTAAGTGAGGAGAGCAAAATAAAGTAAACTGTGACATATTACACACAAATATTCTTCATACAGAGACTAAAATGATTGGGACACTTTGAGCTGATCATGTTTTGCTGAAGTGTGTTTTCTTTAATTGCTAATGCTCTTTTTACACACAGACTGAACACAGTGAAGCATTGCTTGGTGATTGGTTGAGCTAAACTGGTATTATCTAATTGTGAAGTTAAATTTAACAGCTGACAGATATTCATCATAATTCATGTGTGAGACAGTCTAACAGAAGGACGGACAAAACCAGTCAAATATCAATGCTCATATTGTATTACCATTTTCTAAACTATAGCGAATAAACTGGGATAATGTGAGGAATGTTGAAGGAATCTGAGTAAAATGTTGGTTTGACTGTGACAGCTCCACACTAGCGGTCAGGAATAACTTACAGTGGCTGTAAACAGACTGAAGTTGCTTATGCATTAAACTCGCTGTTTATCCGAGCAAACCTGTGGACAAGCACAGCAGGTCTCAAGCTCTGTTTAGTTTACCGTAGTAATATTTACACAGCGCATCTGTCCCTGGCTGTCCTCACACGACCCTGCTATACAAACACCTTTCCTAAATATTCAAGGGTTTTAAAAGACGAGAATCATGAGAATTCCAGCCAAAGCCTGGAGAATATCACTCATTCCAGAGAGGATCCGCCTCAGCGGGACAGGCTCTTCAGAAGCTCCCCGAGACCATCAGCTCTCCAGACCCTCAACACAAATCCCTTTACAAACCAGATCTCGACTGTTTCTTCAAGACGACCCGGTGATCTCGCTCTCGTCTGCTTTAGGAGTTTCAGAATAAAACATCAACAATGTTTCCAACAGTGCTCAAACCAACAATCTGAGATCTCAGTATGAAATGTTATAACGATATACTCATTTGGGTCTGTTTTAAATTCTCCTCAGGAAACATCTGAATACTTGAAAAGTTTAAAAACTGGCCATTTTCCCAAGACGACCCGATTGACAGCTGGTGGTTTGGTGTCAAATGTTTGAGATTCTGTGGCGGATCACTAATGAGCTAACAGTTTGGCAAGGTCATGATATTCCCCACACAAAACTCTGAACTTTTACTGCACTCTAAAAAATATTGGGTTATTTTTTCTACCCAAATCCTGGGTTGAGCCTTTTGGGTCAATTTTGCCATGTTGAAGTTTTTGTGTAACCCAGATCCTGGGTCAGACGTAACAACCCAGTGTTTGGGTAGTTTTTGTATTACCCAGATCCTGGGTCAGACGTAACAACCCAGTGTTTGGGTAGTTTTTGTGTTACCCAGATCCTGGGTCAGACGTAACAACCCAGTGTTTGGGTAGTTTTTGTGTTACCCAGATCCTGGGTCAGACGTAACAACCCAGTGTTTGGGTAGTTTTTGTGTTACCCAGATCCTGGGTCAGACGTAACAACCCAGTGTTTGGGTAGTTTTTGTGTAACCCAGATCCTGGGTCAGACGTAACAACCCAGTGTTTGGGTAGTTTTTGTGTTACCCAGATCCTGGGTCAGGCGTAACAACCCAGTGTTTGGGTAGTTTTTGTGTTACCCAGATCCTGGGTCAGACGTAACAACCCAGTGTTTGGGTAGTTTTTGTGTTACCCAGATCCTGGGTCAGACGTAACAACCCAGTGTTTGGGTAGTTTTTGTGTAACCCAGATCCTGGGTCAGGCGTAACAACCCAGTGTTTGGGTAGTTTTTGTGTTACCCAGATCCTGGGTCAGACGTAACAACCCAGTGTTTGGGTAGTTTTTGTGTTACCCAGATCCTGGGTCAGACGTAACAACCCAGTGTTTGGGTAGTTTTTGTGTTACCCAGATCCTGGGTCAGACGTAACAACCCAGTGTTTGTGTAGTTTTTGTGTTACCCAGATCCTGGGTCAGACGTAACAACCCAGTGTTTGGGTAGTTTTTGTGTTACCCAGATCCTGAGTCAGACGTAACAACCCAGTGTTTGGGTAGTTTTTGTGTTACCCAGATCCTGGGTCAGACGTAACAACCCAGTGTTTGGGTAGTTTTTGTGTTACCCAGATCCTGAGTCAGACGTAACAACCCAGTGTTTGGGTAGTTTTTGTGTTACCCAGATCCTGGGTCAGACGTAACAACCCAGTGTTTGGGTAGTTTTTGTGTTACCCAGATCCTGGGTCAGGCGTAACAACCCAGTGTTTGGGTAGTTTTTGTGTTACCCAGATCCTGAGTCAGACGTAACAACCCAGTGTTTGGGTAGTTTTTGTGTTACCCAGATCCTGGGTCAGACGTAACAACCCAGTGTTTGGGTAGTTTTTGTGTTACCCAGATCCTGGGTCAGACGTAACAACCTAGTGTTTGGGTTATTCATTGCAGGCTTTTTGCGCCCTCTTCAGGAGAAAGCAGTGCAGCTCCGTCAAACTGGTGCATGTCTTCGGTAAAATACAGGTTTGTGTACATTTTATTTGACCTATAAATTTGTTATTGTGTTGTATATCGTTTAATTCTAGTCAAAGCAACATACAGGGGCGTGATGTGAGTCACAAGTGTCACGTCTGTCTTTTCGCATGATTGAAACGCCTGATGCCTTGCATAACATTTTATGCTTTCATTCAAAAAAGACACAGAATATAAATACTTAGAAAGTTAAAAATATGTTGTCAGAACTGTACACTGATAGTTTATGGAAAGGTTATGGATTCACAGCATATTCCGGCTACGAGTCTGAAGTTATAAGTTCCTCCACTGAACACGACACAAGCTCACGAGATCCAGTGCGTTAGTGGAAACGGGACAACAGAGACTGGGCCATTACACTCGTATTACCTCAAAATTTTTAATTATTACTTCTAATATTTGTTAAACGAACTTAAATGCATGCAATATGTATTCAAAACTATATAAAATATGCTATACTGTAAAATATGATTGAAAATAAAGGAATTATCATGCAAACCAGTGGTTGTGTGGAGTACTTTCAAAAATGTTTAGAGAATTTAAGTGAATCTTCAAACATTAATTCATGTATGAAGTAAAAAAAAAAAAAAAAAAAAAAAGAAAAAAAGCTAGTACTATAGTAAAATGAATCAACCCTGGAAGAACTGCCACTTTAAGAACTGAACACGGTATCTCCAGTACTTCTCACCCATCTCCTGTGGACATGCATTGCTTCCTCAGAAGTATTTTTAATCTTCATGAGGAAATAAACAACCCAACATGTGTTCTGTCCTATATTTACCCAGCCCTTGGGTTGTTTTTAACCCAGTGTGTTAATTCAGCAAGTGTTTCTGTGTGAAAGCAATGGTTTAAAAGTACTCGAGTGGAGGATCAGTCAGAAACTGCTGCACTGGCTCGAGTTCTCCATCTTCGGCCTTGTGTGACTGAATTGCAAATTCAATGCTAATCTGGAGTGTCATGAAAGGCTCTCTGTTCCTCTGCTCGAATATGGAGAAGATCGCCCTGGAGAACGCCGGAACTGATCGATGCTCCGTCCACAATGAAATGATTGCACAGTAATAAGAAAATTGCAGGGAAACGCAATGCATTTCTTCCTCAAACCTGCGTCCGCTGGACGAACAATAGAGGCTTTGTTGGGTTGCCGGGCAGATTTGAAGCTTCACTTTGTTCTTGTGTGGCTGTATGAGCAAGATTTGTGACAGATGATGCACAGATATTATCTGTAAAAACAGCTAAACAAATACAAGTGCCCTCATTCTTATCAGAGAATAGACTCGGCACTGATTCACTGACTCCAGCCACTTTCACAGAACACTTCTCAAACCTTTCCTTATTTTACTCATTTTGTTCATGATATTACAAACCTGCATGCTGTTATTAAACTGCAAGAAGCTCGAGAATCTAGTTTCACAGGAGCTTCCATTAGCTCATCTTGTAATCTTTCCCACAGCACCAGTGTGTTTGACGGTATCCAGACGATAAGAGTTGAGCGCGCCACACCCAGGGCTGATAGGACGTGTGTGTGTGTGTGTGTATGTGTGTGTGTGTGTGTGTGTGTGTGAGTGTGTGGATCTGAGTGCTGATTTACTCCACAAACATCATCCTGTCCTTCCTCTACACTGCTCTCCACGGGCTGGAGCTTCCCAGACAGATTTCACCCCCCCACCCCCCCCACACACACACACACACACACACACACACACACACACACACACACACACAAGCCTCAGAGGCAGACCACTGCACACACACTGATGGAGCCAAGGCTCGTGACGGACTCATACCACTGACAAGATCATTTAAAATCTCAGTTCTTTCTCCTACACAGTAATGAGATTAAATAGAGTTCAAACAGAAACTCTGTGAGCAGAAGAACGACTTCTGAGCAAGAACATGTTTCTTATTAGTATTACAGTTACTAAAATCACAAAAAAAATTATTCTGTTACTTGAAATAAGATGTAAAAAACTAGAAACCACCCAGAACACCTTCAGACCCTAGCAACATCCAATCAACGACCCAGAACATCCTAGCGACCAACCAGAACACCTTCAGACCCTAGCAACCTCCAATCAACGACCCAGAACACCCTAGCGACCAACCAGAACACCTTCAGACCCTAGCAACCTCCAATCAACGACCCAGAACATCCTAGCGACCAACCAGAACACCTTCAGACCCTAGCAACCTCCAATCAACGACCCAGAACACCCTAGCGACCAACCAGAACACCTTCAGACCCTAGCAACATCCAATCAACGACCCAGAACATCCTAGCGACCAACCAGAACACCTTCAGACCCTAGCAACATCCAATCAACGACCCAGAACACCCTAGCGACCAACCAGAACACCTTCAGACCCTAGCAACATCCAATCAATGACCCAGAACATCCTAGCAACCTCCTAGCAACCACCCAGAACACCTTCAGACCCTAGCAACATCCAATCAACGACCCAGAACACCCTAGCGACCAACCAGAACACCTTCAGACCCTAGCAACCTCCAATCAACGACCCAGAACACCTTCAGACCCTAGCAACATCCAATCAATGACCCAGAACATCCTAGCAACCTCCTAGAAACCACCCAGAACACCTTCAGACCCTAGCAACATCCAATCAACGACCCAGAACACCCTAGCGACCAACCAGAACACCTTCAGACCCTAGCAACATCCAATCAATGACCCAGAACATCCTAGCGACCAACCAGAGCACCTTCAGACCCTAGCAACCTCCAATCAATGACCCAGAACACCCTAGCAACACCCTAGCGACCAACCAGAACACCTTCAGACCCTAGCAACATCCAATCAATGACCCAGAACATCCTAGCAACACCCTAGCGACCAACCAGAACACCTTCAGACCCTAGCAACATCCAATCAACGACCCAGAACACCCTAGCGACCAACCAGAACACCTTCTGACCCTAGCAACCTCCAATCAATGACCCAGAACATCCTAGCAACACCCTAGCGACCAACCAGAACACCTTCAGACCCTAGCAACATCCAATCAATGACCCAGAACATCCTAGCAATCTCCTAGCAACCACACAGAACACTTTCAGACCCTAGCAACATCCAATCAACGACCCAGAACACCCTAGCGACCAACCAGAACACCTTCAGACCCTAGCAACCTCCAATCAATGACCCAGAACATCCTAGCAACCTCCTAGCAACCACACAGAACACCTTCAGACCCTAGCAACATCCAATCAACGACCCAGAACATCCTAGCAACCTCCTAGCAACCACACAGAACACCTTCAGACCCTAGCAACATCCAATCAACGACCCAGAACACCCTAGCGACCAACCAGAACACCTTCAGACCCTAGCAACCTCCAATCAATGACCCAGAACATCCTAGCAACCTCCTAGCAACCACACAGAACACTTTCAGACCCTAGCAACATCCAATCAACGACCCAGAACACCCTAGCGACCAACCAGAACACCTTCAGACCCTAGCAACCTCCAATCAATGACCCAGAACATCCTAGCAACCTCCTAGCAACCACACAGAACACTTTCAGACCCTAGCAACATCCAATCAACGACCCAGAACACCCTAGCGACCAACCAGAACACCTTCAGACCCTAGCAACCTCCAATCAACAACCCAGAACACCCTAGCAACCTCCTAGCAACCACCCAGGACACCCTAGCAATCTCCAATTTCTCATTTTCATTTAGTGTAACTTGATGTACTAAAATAACTAAAACAGAAATGAAAAGTAATAAAAACTATATAGACATTAAAAGAAATGAATTAAAAAGACTTATTTTATTTCAGTTAGCTGGAAACCTTTCTCCTTTTCATTTAGTCTAACTGTATGTACTATTAAAATAATCTTATTAAATTATTAATTATAAAATATATACAAATTATGTACTTATGTTTATTTAAAAAAAAAACAGTAAGTAATAAAAATGACAAACAACCGAATTATTAAAACTATAACTAAAATTACACACACACAGGTAATTAAAAACTATATCTGCATCTCCATGACAGTGGAGTAAGAGTGTGTTGTTGCTGTGGATCAGTGAGTCAGCGGAGCTGGAAGTGTCTGGCTGGTTGTTAGGTCACTTCTGGTCATTATCTGGGATCGGTCCCTCGGGACAGGGACAACACCCCTCCCTTCTCCTTTACACATTCTTCCCTGTTTCCTGAAGATATGCTCCGGGAAAACGGAACGGAAAAGGAAAAGCCTGGTGCAGCCGGGCGGAAAACACCAGGCTTGACAAACGGGGGCCGCAACATTTGTCATCCTCCACCACAGAAACTACAGCGCACAAAGGAAAAAAAGTGCTGCATAAACACAAAGCTAATGAAATTAAAAGTTAGAGCTGAATAATTAACCGTTTCATAGTGTAATGCTACTTAATTAATTCCAGGAGCTGGTAGAGGAAGCGGAGCGCTCTAACATCAGTAATAACGGACAGACCCCAGCGCTGTGATTTACGACCGCAGGGACTCGGCTACTCTGCAATCGCTGCACACAGATCAGCCGCTTAAGATCGTCTGAGCGGATGAATATGTACGGCATGTTTTCTGATTAAATCTCAGCGCTGTCGGAGTCATCGAGTCGGGATTAATTTTCCCTAAATCCAGATGATCTTTAAGTGAGAGCATAAATTTGACTGAATAAGATGATCTCGTTGGACCATCTGCACCGAGAACAGAAGCTCATCAGAGCGTTTGTATTCATCGGATGGAAATAACCAATAGATCCTGATTTTGAGTTTAATCATCATGAGAACACAGAACTCTTCTGTTGAGGACGAACACAACTCTGAGGAAGCGGAGCTAACCTGAACACACACCGCGTGCTGGAAAACTAACATTAAAATAGTGCATTTAGTGAAGATTGACTTTTGTAACTGTTACTATTTCTGAACTTGAATTCAATTTTGATTGAAAGTTAAGTTTGACAGACAGACAGACAGACAGACAGACGAGTTCACTGAAGTGTGTCGATGTCTCACTCGCCGGGATCCTCACGACACCAGCGGCGGGAACCGATGAGATGTGACAGCGAATCAGAGGAGAGCTGTACGGACACATGACTCAACCGGCCCTACAGGCCACCATTCACACACACACACACACACACACACACTGGCCCTACAGGCAACCATTCACACACACATACATACACCGGCCCTATGGTCACCTAACTTAAACTGGCCCTGCAGGCGACCATTCACACACACACACACACACACACACACACTGGGTACTAGCTCAACTTCACACACTCTCTCTCCCCCTGAGTGTGTGTTTCCTCTCTCTCTACTCAACACACACCATGTTTCTGGAGGCTCGTGTTTCACTCCCTCAACATTTGCCCTCGCATTGATTTCTATAAATGGAACATTGATTGTGAGCAAAGTTCAGGAATCACAGCCAAAACTCCACCCGGAACACACTCTCTGAGCCGCTCGAGCTCCCGACGCTCACACACACTCTCAGCCGCTCGAGCTCCCGACGCTCACACACACTCTACAACACTGACTTTACTCACTACAGCTTAGGCCTCGTCCACACTGATACGCTTTCGTTTCTCTCTCGTTCTGCCCTTCTGTTCACACTGAGAAGGAGTTTTTATTAATGAAACGAAGCTTTTTGAAAACGCTCTCCAAAGCGGATAAACTTGAAAACGGCGTTCCCGTGCTGTAGTGTGGACTGAGAAACTGAGGAGTCTATAACGATGGCGTAAGTTTAGTCATGTGACGCATATTGAACCCCCAGATACTGATGTTTATAGCGGTAATGAGCAGGTTATGTGCTGATGAAATCTGCTTCTTCACACACTCTTCATATCACAGTCCTGCACACATGACAGAGTTTACTCACACTAGCTAAACATGAGAGCAGCGTTTCAGACACACACATGATGACGAGTGAGAGACACCTGGACCATCAGAGAGAGAGGAGATACTCTGATAAATACAATAATCCATTGCAGGATAACTTTATTATGTGTTGTTCGTCTGCTTCGTCTCTGTGAGGGTTACACACGCGCAGTAAAGGGGAATCTAGCGATTTCTAAAAGTTCCTCATCTGAAACGCTAGTGTGGATGGAGAGCGTTTTAAACGAAAACGCCGTTTTCAAATGTCTCCGGATTATTGTAGACGCGGCCTGAGGTATTTCAGTGTCAAACTCAGGGCTGCGCGATTAATCGCAGTATGATTCGGCTTAGTGTGATTATCATATGTAGTGTTGCTTTGCTTTCGTCAACGAAAACTGTGACTAAATATTGTCGTTTATGACGTGACGAAAACGAGACGAGACGTAAATGCTGGTCATGTGACGATAACCAGGGCCGGATTAACAATTTCCTGTGCCCTGGGCAACAAGACTCAAGGCCCCCCGTAGTTAGGGGGGTTCGGGGGCATGCTCCCCCGAGAAAATTTCGATTTCTCTGACCTACATACGTGCAATTTAGGACTTTTGAAGGCCAAAAAATTATAAGAAATAGGCTAGCTTTTAAACCTTGTCATTAGATTATTTGTCTGCTCTCTCCTCATCTTCATATTTCTTCTCTCAGTATTCTTATACTGGCCTATTTCTACCTCTCCTAAAGCTGAACTTTGACTGATAGTCTTTTCATTTTCGTCTGTGTCAGTGACGAAAATAAACATAGGCTCAACTGATATTTATACGTTTTATGAATCATTTTCTTACATGTTAATTTACTCAAGGCTACCAGGAAAGCTGTATAGCTGTAAAGTCAGTATTGACATTAGGAACCTTCTGCAAGCTTTGAAATTTGAAAACGTCTGTTTTTAAATGTTAAAAGTAATTTTAAATAATACAAATTATAGACTACGTTTAACGCAGTTGGTGGAATTGGCAGACGTTCCCTTAAGCATCGTGCGCTGTGGAAACGCGTCAAAGCATTCTCAGGTATAATTATGCAGCATTAATGCACGAATGATTTTGAATGAATATTTCATCATGTCGATATACAATGGTCACATAATGTTAAAACTAATCTTGCTATTGATATCTTTGTTAGACTACCGACCCTATAGAACAAATGTCCGGCTAATATCGAAACTGAAACGAACTTTACCGCGCTCGACCAGCGGGAGTGCATTTCACGAATTAGTAATCGCTGGCGTTCAGCGGGGAGGGAGGAAAGTCGCGTGAACCCGCGTAGATGCACTTTATGCAGTGAAGAAGATCGTAAAGAGTTTGATAACTTTATTAAATTTCTGTGTATTTCCTACAGTACCTGTCAGGGCCCCCTAGATGTCATGGGCCCCAGGGCAAGTGCCCAATTGCCCTAATGGTTAATCCGGCCCTGACGATAACTATAATTAAATGTATAATGCAATATTGTTGACGAATAAAAACGAGACTAAATGTGGTTTACAAAATAAAAACTATGCTAAAATGTCTCTTCATTTTCGTTGACCAAAACGAGACGAAATGTTATGACGTTATTTCAAATCCAGAAGTTATCAGCTACTTTTATTTTTTTTTTTAAAGTTTTGTCAGATTAGCGATTCTCTTTGTAGACATTTACACTCTTTAATAGACGTAATTCACTTTTAAGCACAATTTAAACAACGTATTATTCAATGCACTACTTCGATATAGATTTATAAGCAAGTGGTAAAGTATTTAGCCGTGTAGTTATATTAAAATCACAAACATTTTAAATTAAAACTTAAAATTGACAAAAACGGCCAATTTTTCTTTTGCATTTAAATTTTAATACAATAAATCCGAAGAACTTGTTTTTCCACCTCCGGGAATGAGACGAGTGTTACTTTTCTGTTCGCTATTTTTGCTATTTCTCCACAGTGGTACTATACTGACTGGGTTAAATAGAATTGCATTACTAAAAAGAGACTAAAATACAATTTTCATTGACTAAAACTAGACGAAAATAGTCATGGATAATTCAGACTAAAATAAGCCTAAAATGCTCAGACTTTTAGTCGACTGAAACTTGACTAGACTAAAAAGAGTGTGAACGTGACTAAAACTAAAAAAACTGAAATGACAGCTTGACACAAAGACTAAAACTAAAACAGGCCGCCACTAATCGCATGTTTCAGAGTGAAGCGTCATTAACGACAGTCCTATATGTGGTTCAAATGAACAAATGAGGAAACAGTCGTGACTAGTTGGGTAGTTTCTCCAACGACGGTAACGCTGATTTCCCAGCAACAGTCCCTCAGACTGGAGTGTGTTTGAGTAACGAGGAGCTTTGATCTCTCTCCTCTCTGATCCTGTGAAGGGCGAAGGAGACGTCATGAGATCAGCGAGTCGATCTCTCTGGAATTAGTGAAGGGAGGAATATAATCGGCGCAAACAAACACTAATTGGAAGCTAATTTTGTTAGCTCTTGCCTGGCTGATTTATGGCCTCCGGGCCGCTATGAATAATTCACAGTTCGGCTCGAGGCGCTGGACGCGTATGACAATAATAAGATGCAAACAGATTTAGAAAATATGAGTGCTGTTCACATGAGCAAAACCAAGACAAATACACTGGAAAAATGAGTTTTAAATGATAGAGCACATTTTACAGGAAAATACTGTCTCATGTTTAATGTCACTTGCTGTTTCTTTGTGACTGTTTGTGAAATTTCTGAGTGAAAATTATTTATTTCGAAGTGAATCTTACAGCTTTTTTTTTTTTTACTGTATGAATTTACTCTTGGTTAGACCCTGAAAATAAAACAAAAACATATATCTAAAAGCAAAAACAGACATTTTAAAATTCACTATTTTATCTTTAAAAAATAATACAAAGATTACTGAAGTACGGTTTACAAGAAAATATTATTTTACAACTACAAAATTTCTCGTTTAATTCAGTGTGTTACTTGCCATTTCTTTATAATTATTTGTGAAATTTAAACTCAATTTCTGAGTAAATCCAACAGTGCATGAATTTACTCTGGATTAGACGCTAAAAAACAGAAAGAGAAATTATTTTATTTTATTTTATTCAATATATTATCTTAAAAATACATATAAAATGAATAGCAAATACTAATAATAATAGGCATACAAATATTCAAAGTGCAGGTCTCATGATTTCAAGCCATCAGGTCTGTAACATCAATTATAAAAATTAAAAAAACAACAGTATTTTTATATATTCATCAATATATATATTAGAGCTGGGCAACAATTAATCACATCCAAAATACAAGTTTGTGATTACATAATATATGTGTGTGTACTGTGTATATTATTTTGTATATATAAATACACACACATTCATGTATATATCTAAGAATAAATTATTATATATAATAATAATATAAATTATATATAAATATATTTACAGTATATACATGCAAATATGTGTGTATTTCTATATACAAAATAATTATACACAGTACACACACATATATTAAACAAACTTTTATTTTGGATGTGATTAATCGTTGCACAGCTCTACTATTGACGCTTGCATTAGAAACTAACTAAACATCCGCGGCTTCACTCCTCTTCTTCTTCCTCCTCCTCTTTTAACAAGCAAGAGTTTGGCAGAGAAAGACGGATTAGAGGAAGACGAGGTGAAGAATGAAGGATTCTTCAGATCTCAAAGGGCCGGTTGACATTTCGCTGGTGTTTGTCTGGAGGAGGTTAGCGCCTGAAGCCTCAGAATGTCAGACTGTCCACTAGATCTTCTCCGCTCGTTCTGAAGAAACATGCAGAACGACATCACGGGTCACAACACTCGAGCCGAGGGAATAAAGCACAGCGAGAGATCATCGCTCCGACACGAGCCGCCCGAACCCCATCCGCACGCAGACGCTACATATTTCATGAGGACAAATCTGCAAAACAGAACTCACAACCCACGTCTGAATATTTCATCGGGACTCGCGCTGCGCTAGCGTGTTTATGGATTCTATATGCTGGTTATTAGAGCAGAAATAAAGAGCTAAACGACCCTCGCTGAGACTCACACACACCTGAGAGACTCACACACACCTGAACGCCAGAAGACACGCCGTTTTATCATGCATTAATATTTCATAGAGCCAATCAAACTGTGTTTGTGGCCATAGGAGAATGCAAATAGTTGTCATTTAAAAGTTTGGGTTCAGTGAGATCGTTTCGCTTTTTGAAACAAATAGCAAGGATGAATTGAATTAATCAAAAGTGACAGTACAAACATTTCTAAGGTTACATTGTAAATGCTGTTCTTTAGAACTCCGTCTCCGCTCACATCAGAGTCATAAAACATCACGGTTTCCACAAAAATATCAACTGTTCAACACTGAGGATGACAGAAACGGAGTGGAGGATGAGAGAAACGGAGTGGAGGATGAGAGAAACGGAGTGGAGGATGACAGAAACGGAGTGGAGGATGAGAGAAACGGGGTGGAGGATGAGAGAAACGGAGTGGAGGATGAGAGAAACGGAGTGGAGGATGAGAGAAACGGAGTGGAGGATGACAGAAACGGAGTGGAGGATGAGAGAAACGGAGTGGAGGATGAGAGAAACGGAGTGGAGGATTAGAGAAACGGAGTGGAGGATGAGAGAAACGGAGTGGAGGATGAGAGAAACGGAGTGGAGGATGAGAGAAACGGAGTGGAGGATTATAGAAACGGAGTGGAGGATGACAGAAACGGAGTGGAGGATGAGAGAAACGGAGTGGAGGATGAGAGAAACGGAGTGGAGGATGACAGAAACGGAGTGGAGGATGACAGAAACGGAGTGGAGGATGACAGAAACGGAGTGGAGGATGACAGAAACGGAGTGGAGGATGACAGAAACGGAGTGGAGGATGACAGAAACGGAGTGGAGGATTATAGAAATGGAGTGGAGGATGACAGAAGCGGAGTGGAGGATGACAGAAACGGAGTGGAG
Organism: Scardinius erythrophthalmus; assembly: GCF_964197995.2. Classification (NCBI taxonomy): domain Eukaryota; kingdom Metazoa; phylum Chordata; class Actinopteri; order Cypriniformes; family Leuciscidae; genus Scardinius; species Scardinius erythrophthalmus. The sequence goes on along the minus strand of NC_138242.1, from coordinate 33,977,262 downwards.
GATGACAGAAACGGAGTGGAGGATGACAGAAACGGAGTGGAGGATGACAGAAACGGAGTGGAGGATGACAGAAACGGAGTGGAGGATGACAGAAACGGAGTGGAGGATGATAGAAACGGAGTGGAGGATGAGAGAAACGAAGTGGAGGATGAGAGAAACGGAGTGGAGGATGACAGAAACGGAGTGGAGGATGAGAGAAACGGAGTGGAGGATGACAGAAACGGAGTGGAGGATGACAGAAACGGAGTGGAGGATGACAGAAACGGAGTGGAGGATGACAGAAACGGAGTGGAGGATGACAGAAACGGAGTGGAGGATGAGAGAAACGGAGTGGAGGATGATAGAAACGGAGTGGAGGATGACAGAAACGGAGTGGAGGATGAGAGAAACGGAGTGGAGGATGACAGAAACGGAGTGGAGGATGACAGAAACGGAGTGGAGGATGAGAGAAACGGAGTGGAGGATGAGAGAAACGGAGTGGAGGATGAGAGAAACGGAGTGGAGGATGAGAGAAACGGAGTGGAGGATGAGAGAAACGGAGTGGAGGATGACAGAAACGGAGTGGAGGATGAGAGAAACGGAGTGGAGGATGAGAGAAACGGAGTGGAGGATGAGAGAAACGGAGTGGAGGATGAGAGAAACGGAGTGGAGGATGATAGAAACGGAGTGGAGGATGAGAGAAACGGAGTGGAGGATGACAGAAACGGAGTGGAGGATGAGAGAAACGGAGTGGAGGATGACAGAAACGGAGTGGAGGATGATAGAAACGGAGTGGAGGATGATAGAAACGGAGTGGAGGATGAGAGAAACGGAGTGGAGGATGACAGAAACGGAGTGGAGGATGAGAGAAACGGAGTGGAGGATGAGAGAAACGGAGTGGAGGATGAGAGAAACGGAGTGGAGGATGATAGAAACGGAGTGGAGGATGAGAGAAACGGAGTGGAGGATGAGAGAAACGGAGTGGAGGATGAGAGAAACGGAGTGGAGGATGACAGAAACGGAGTGGAGGATGAGAGAAACGGAGTGGAGGATGAGAGAAACGGAGTGGAGGATGAGAGAAACGGAGTGGAGGATGAGAGAAACGGAGTGGAGGATGAGAGAAACGGAGTGGAGGATGACAGAAACGGAGTGGAGGATGACAGAAACGGAGTGGAGGATGACAGAAACGGAGTGGAGGATGAGAGAAACGGAGTGGAGGATGAGAGAAACGGAGTGGAGGATGACAGAAACGGAGTGGAGGATGACAAAAACGGAGTGGAGGATGACAGAAACGGAGTGGAGGATGACAGAAACGGAGTGGAGGATGACAGAAACGGAGTGGAGGATGACAGAAACGGAGTGGAGGATGACAGAAGCGGAGTGGAGGATGACAGAAGCGGAGTGGAGGATGACAGAAACGGAGTGGAGGATGACAGAAACGGAGTGGAGGATGACAGAAACGGAGTGGAGGATGATAGAAACGGAGTGGAGGATGACAGAAAAGGAGTGGAGGATGACAGAAACGGAGTGGAGGATGATAGAAACGGAGTGGAGGATGAGAGAAACGAAGTGGAGGATGAGAGAAACGGAGTGGAGGATGACAGAAACGGAGTGGAGGATGAGAGAAACGGAGTGGAGGATGAGAGAAACGGAGTGGAGGATGACAGAAACGGAGTGGAGGATGACAGAAACGGAGTGGAGGATGACAGAAACGGAGTGGAGGATGACAGAAACGGAGTGGAGGATGACAGAAACGGAGTGGAGGATGAGAGAAACGGAGTGGAGGATGATAGAAACGGAGTGGAGGATGAGAGAAACGGAGTGGAGGATGACAGAAACGGAGTGGAGGATGATAGAAACGGAGTGGAGGATGATAGAAACGGAGTGGAGGATGAGAGAAACGGAGTGGAGGATGATAGAAACGGAGTGGAGGATGAGAGAAACGGAGTGGAGGATGACAGAAACGGAGTGGAGGATGACAGAAACGGAGTGGAGGATGACAGAAACGGAGTGGAGGATGAGAGAAACGGAGTGGAGGATGAGAGAAACGGAGTGGAGGATTATAGAAACGGAGTGGAGGATGATAGAAACGGAGTGGAGGATGAGAGAAACGGAGTGGAGGATGAGAGAAACAGAGTGGAGGATGACAGAAACGGAGTGGAGGATGACAGAAACGGAGTGGAGGATGATAGATGATAGAAACGGAGTGGAGGATGATAGAAACGGAGTGGAGGATGAGAGAAACGGAGTGGAGGATGACAGAAACGGAGTGGAGGATGACAGAAACGGAGTGGAGGATGAGAGAAACGGAGTGGAGGATTATAGAAACGGAGTGGAGGATGATAGAAACGGAGTGGAGGATGACAGAAACGGAGTGGAGGATGAGAGAAACGGAGTGGAGGATGACAGAAACGGAGTGGAGGATGAGAGAAACGGAGTGGAGGATGACAGAAACGGAGTGGAGGAAACGGAGTGGAGGATGACAGAAACGGAGTGGAGGATGACAGAAACGGAGTGGAGGATGAGAGAAACGGAGTGGAGGATGACAGAAACGGAGTGGAGGATGAGAGAAACGGAGTGGAGGATGATAGAAACGGAGTGGAGGATGAGAGAAACGGAGTGGAGGATGACAGAAACGGAGTGGAGGATGAGAGAAACGGAGTGGAGGATGACAGAAACGGAGTGGAGGATGACAGAAACGGAGTGGAGGATGATAGAAACGGAGTGGAGGATGACAGAAACGGAGTGGAGGATGAGAGAAACGGAGTGGAGGATGACAGAAACGGAGTGGAGGATGAGAGAAACGGAGTGGAGGATGAGAGAAACGGAGTGGAGGATGAGAGAAACGGAGTGGAGGATGAGAGAAACGGAGTGGAGGATGAGAGAAACGGAGTGGAGGATGACAGAAACGGAGTGGAGGATGAGAGAAACGGAGTGGAGGATGAGAGAAACGGAGTGGAGGATGAGAGAAACGGAGTGGAGGATGAGAGAAACGGAGTGGAGGATGAGAGAAACGGAGTGGAGGATGAGAGAAACGGAGTGGAGGATGACAGAAACGGAGTGGAGGATGAGAGAAACGGAGTGGAGGATGACAGAAACGGAGTGGAGGATGATAGAAACGGAGTGGAGGATGATAGAAACGGAGTGGAGGATGAGAGAAACGGAGTGGAGGATGACAGAAACGGAGTGGAGGATGAGAGAAACGGAGTGGAGGATGAGAGAAACGGAGTGGAGGATGAGAGAAACGGAGTGGAGGATGATAGAAACGGAGTGGAGGATGAGAGAAACGGAGTGGAGGATGAGAGAAACGGAGTGGAGGATGAGAGAAACGGAGTGGAGGATGACAGAAACGGAGTGGAGGATGAGAGAAACGGAGTGGAGGATGAGAGAAACGGAGTGGAGGATGAGAGAAACGGAGTGGAGGATGAGAGAAACGGAGTGGAGGATGAGAGAAACGGAGTGGAGGATGACAGAAACGGAGTGGAGGATGAGAGAAACGGAGTGGAGGATGAGAGAAACGGAGTGGAGGATGAGAGAAACGGAGTGGAGGATGACAGAAACGGAGTGGAGGATGACAAAAACGGAGTGGAGGATGACAGAAACGGAGTGGAGGATGACAGAAACGGAGTGGAGGATGACAGAAACGGAGTGGAGGATGACAGAAACGGAGTGGAGGATTATAGAAATGGAGTGGAGGATGACAGAAGCGGAGTGGAGGATGACAGAAACGGAGTGGAGGATGACAGAAACGGAGTGGAGGATGACAGAAACGGAGTGGAGGATGATAGAAACGGAGTGGAGGATGACAGAAAAGGAGTGGAGGATGACAGAAACGGAGTGGAGGATGATAGAAACGGAGTGGAGGATGAGAGAAACGAAGTGGAGGATGAGAGAAACGGAGTGGAGGATGACAGAAACGGAGTGGAGGATGAGAGAAACGGAGTGGAGGATGAGAGAAACGGAGTGGAGGATGACAGAAACGGAGTGGAGGATGACAGAAACGGAGTGGAGGATGACAGAAACGGAGTGGAGGATGACAGAAACGGAGTGGAGGATGAGAGAAACGGAGTGGAGGATGACAGAAACGGAGTGGAGGATGAGAGAAACGGAGTGGAGGATGATAGAAACGGAGTGGAGGATGACAGAAACGGAGTGGAGGATGAGAGAAACGGAGTGGAGGATGACAGAAACGGAGTGGAGGATGATAGAAACGGAGTGGAGGATGATAGAAACGGAGTGGAGGATGAGAGAAACGGAGTGGAGGATGATAGAAACGGAGTGGAGGATGAGAGAAACGGAGTGGAGGATGACAGAAACGGAGTGGAGGATGACAGAAACGGAGTGGAGGATGACAGAAACGGAGTGGAGGATGACAGAAACGGAGTGGAGGATGAGAGAAACGGAGTGGAGGATGAGAGAAACGGAGTGGAGGATTATAGAAACGGAGTGGAGGATGATAGAAACGGAGTGGAGGATGAGAGAAACGGAGTGGAGGATGAGAGAAACAGAGTGGAGGATGACAGAAACGGAGTGGAGGATGACAGAAACGGAGTGGAGGATGATAGATGATAGAAACGGAGTGGAGGATGATAGAAACGGAGTGGAGGATGAGAGAAACGGAGTGGAGGATGACAGAAACGGAGTGGAGGATGACAGAAACGGAGTGGAGGATGAGAGAAACGGAGTGGAGGATTATAGAAACGGAGTGGAGGATGATAGAAACGGAGTGGAGGATGACAGAAACGGAGTGGAGGATGAGAGAAACGGAGTGGAGGATGACAGAAACGGAGTGGAGGATGAGAGAAACGGAGTGGAGGATGACAGAAACGGAGTGGAGGAAACGGAGTGGAGGATGACAGAAACGGAGTGGAGGATGACAGAAACGGAGTGGAGGATGAGAGAAACGGAGTGGAGGATGAGAGAAACGGAGTGGAGGATGACAGAAACGGAGTGGAGGATGACAGAAACGGAGTGGAGGATGAGAGAAACGGAGTGGAGGATGAGAGAAACGGAGTGGAGGATGAGAGAAACGGAGTGGAGGATGAGAGAAACGGAGTGGAGGATGAGAGAAACGGAGTGGAGGATGAGAGAAACGGAGTGGAGGATGATAGAAACGGAGTGGAGGATGATAGAAACGGAGTGGAGGATGATAGAAACGGAGTGGAGGATGAGAGAAACGGAGTGGAGGATGACAGAAACGGAGTGGAGGATGAGAGAAACGGAGTGGAGGATGAGAGAAACGGAGTGGAGGATGAGAGAAACGGAGTGGAGGATGAGAGAAACGGAGTGGAGGATGAGAGAAACGGAGTGGAGGATGACAGAAACGGAGTGGAGGATGAGAGAAACGGAGTGGAGGATGAGAGAAACGGAGTGGAGGATGAGAGAAACGGAGCGGAGTGGAGGATGACAGAAACGGAGTGGAGGATGACAGAAACGGAGTGGAGGATGATAGAAACGGAGTGGAGGATGACAGAAAAGGAGTGGAGGATGACAGAAACGGAGTGGAGGATGATAGAAACGGAGTGGAGGATGAGAGAAACGAAGTGGAGGATGAGAGAAACGGAGTGGAGGATGACAGAAACGGAGTGGAGGATGAGAGAAACGGAGTGGAGGATGAGAGAAACGGAGTGGAGGATGACAGAAACGGAGTGGAGGATGACAGAAACGGAGTGGAGGATGACAGAAACGGAGTGGAGGATGACAGAAACGGAGTGGAGGATGAGAGAAACGGAGTGGAGGATGACAGAAACGGAGTGGAGGATGAGAGAAACGGAGTGGAGGATGATAGAAACGGAGTGGAGGATGACAGAAACGGAGTGGAGGATGAGAGAAACGGAGTGGAGGATGACAGAAACGGAGTGGAGGATGATAGAAACGGAGTGGAGGATGATAGAAACGGAGTGGAGGATGAGAGAAACGGAGTGGAGGATGATAGAAACGGAGTGGAGGATGAGAGAAACGGAGTGGAGGATGACAGAAACGGAGTGGAGGATGACAGAAACGGAGTGGAGGATGACAGAAACGGAGTGGAGGATGACAGAAACGGAGTGGAGGATGAGAGAAACGGAGTGGAGGATGAGAGAAACGGAGTGGAGGATTATAGAAACGGAGTGGAGGATGATAGAAACGGAGTGGAGGATGAGAGAAACGGAGTGGAGGATGAGAGAAACGGAGTGGAGGATGACAGAAACGGAGTGGAGGATGACAGAAACGGAGTGGAGGATGATAGAAACGGAGTGGAGGATGATAGAAACGGAGTGGAGGATGAGAGAAACGGAGTGGAGGATGACAGAAACGGAGTGGAGGATGACAGAAACGGAGTGGAGGATGATAGAAACGGAGTGGAGGATGATAGAAACGGAGTGGAGGATGAGAGAAACGGAGTGGAGGATGACAGAAACGGAGTGGAGGATGACAGAAACGGAGTGGAGGATGAGAGAAACGGAGTGGAGGATTATAGAAACGGAGTGGAGGATGATAGAAACGGAGTGGAGGATGACAGAAACGGAGTGGAGGATGAGAGAAACGGAGTGGAGGATGACAGAAACGGAGTGGAGGATGAGAGAAACGGAGTGGAGGATGACAGAAACGGAGTGGAGGAAACGGAGTGGAGGATGACAGAAACGGAGTGGAGGATGACAGAAACGGAGTGGAGGATGAGAGAAACGGAGTGGAGGATGAGAGAAACGGAGTGGAGGATGACAGAAACGGAGTGGAGGATGACAGAAACGGAGTGGAGGATGATAGAAACGGAGTGGAGGATGAGAGAAACGGAGTGGAGGATGAGAGAAACGGAGTGGAGGATGAGAGAAACGGAGTGGAGGATGAGAGAAACGGAGTGGAGGATGAGAGAAACGGAGTGGAGGATGATAGAAACGGAGTGGAGGATGATAGAAACGGAGTGGAGGATGATAGAAACGGAGTGGAGGATGACAGAAACGGAGTGGAGGATGACAGAAACGGAGTGGAGGATGAGAGAAACGGAGTGGAGGATGAGAGAAACGGAGTGGAGGATGAGAGAAACGGAGTGGAGGATGACAGAAACGGAGTGGAGGATGACAGAAACGGAGTGGAGGATGAGAGAAACGGAGTGGAGGATGACAGAAACGGAGTGGAGGATGACAGAAACGGAGTGGAGGATGACAGAAACGGAGTGGAGGATGACAGAAACGGAGTGGAGGATGACAGAAACGGAGTGGAGGATGACAGAAACGGAGTGGAGGATGACAGAAACGGAGTGGAGGATTATAGAAATGGAGTGGAGGATGACAGAAGCGGAGTGGAGGATGACAGAAACGGAGTGGAGGATGACAGAAACGGAGTGGAGGATGACAGAAACGGAGTGGAGGATGATAGAAACGGAGTGGAGGATGACAGAAAAGGAGTGGAGGATGACAGAAACGGAGTGGAGGATGATAGAAACGGAGTGGAGGATGAGAGAAACGAAGTGGAGGATGAGAGAAACGGAGTGGAGGATGACAGAAACGGAGTGGAGGATGAGAGAAACGGAGTGGAGGATGAGAGAAACGGAGTGGAGGATGACAGAAACGGAGTGGAGGATGACAGAAACGGAGTGGAGGATGACAGAAACGGAGTGGAGGATGACAGAAACGGAGTGGAGGATGAGAGAAACGGAGTGGAGGATGACAGAAACGGAGTGGAGGATGAGAGAAACGGAGTGGAGGATGATAGAAACGGAGTGGAGGATGACAGAAACGGAGTGGAGGATGAGAGAAACGGAGTGGAGGATGACAGAAACGGAGTGGAGGATGATAGAAACGGAGTGGAGGATGATAGAAACGGAGTGGAGGATGAGAGAAACGGAGTGGAGGATGATAGAAACGGAGTGGAGGATGAGAGAAACGGAGTGGAGGATGAGAGAAACGGAGTGGAGGATGACAGAAACGGAGTGGAGGATGACAGAAACGGAGTGGAGGATGACAGAAACGGAGTGGAGGATGAGAGAAACGGAGTGGAGGATGAGAGAAACGGAGTGGAGGATTATAGAAACGGAGTGGAGGATGATAGAAACGGAGTGGAGGATGAGAGAAACGGAGTGGAGGATGAGAGAAACGGAGTGGAGGATGACAGAAACGGAGTGGAGGATGACAGAAACGGAGTGGAGGATGACAGAAACGGAGTGGAGGATGAGAGAAACGGAGTGGAGGATGACAGAAACGGAGTGGAGGATGACAGAAACGGAGTGGAGGATGAGAGAAACGGAGTGGAGGATGAGAGAAACGGAGTGGAGGATTATAGAAACGGAGTGGAGGATGATAGAAACGGAGTGGAGGATGACAGAAACGGAGTGGAGGATGAGAGAAACGGAGTGGAGGATGACAGAAACGGAGTGGAGGATGAGAGAAACGGAGTGGAGGATGACAGAAACGGAGTGGAGGAAACGGAGTGGAGGATGACAGAAACGGAGTGGAGGATGACAGAAACGGAGTGGAGGATGAGAGAAACGGAGTGGAGGATGACAGAAACGGAGTGGAGGATGACAGAAACGGAGTGGAGGATTATAGAAACGGAGTGGAGGATGACAGAAGCGGAGTGGAGGATGACAGAAACGGAGTGGAGGATGAGAGAAACGGAGTGGAGGATGAGAGAAACGGAGTGGAGGATTATAGAAACGGAGTGGAGGATGATAGAAACGGAGTGGAGGATGATAGAAACGGAGTGGAGGATGAGAGAAACGGAGTGGAGGATGAGAGAAACGGAGTGGAGGATGACAGAAACGGAGTGGAGGATGACAGAAACGGAGTGGAGGATGAGAGAAACGGAGTGGAGGATGAGAGAAACGGAGTGGAGGATTATAGAAACGGAGTGGAGGATTATAGAAACGGAGTGGAGGATGATAGAAACGGAGTGGAGGATGACAGAAACGGAGTGGAGGATGAGAGAAACGGAGTGGAGGATGACAGAAACGGAGTGGAGGATGAGAGAAACGGAGTGGAGGATGACAGAAACGGAGTGGAGGAAACGGAGTGGAGGATGACAGAAACGGAGTGGAGGATGATAGAAACGGAGTGGAGGATGACAGAAACGGAGTGGAGGATGACAGAAACGGAGTGGAGGATGACAGAAACGGAGTGGAGGATGACAGAAACGGAGTGGAGGATGAGAGAAACGGAGTGGAGGATGACAGAAACGGAGTGGAGGATGACAGAAACGGAGTGGAGGATGAGAGAAACGGAGTGGAGGATGAGAGAAACGGGGAGGATGAGAGAAACGGAGTGGAGGATGACAGAAACGGAGTGGAGGATGAGAGAAACGGAGTGGAGGATGACAGAAACGGAGTGGAGGATGAGAGAAACGGAGTGGAGGATGAGAGAAACTGAGTGGAGGATGACAGAAACGGAGTGGAGGATGACAGAAACGGAGTGGAGGATGATAGAATGATAGAAACGGAGTGGAGGATGACAGAAACGGAGTGGAGGATGAGAGAAACGGAGTGGAGGATGATAGAATGATAGAAACGGAGTGGAGGATGACAGAAACGGAGTGGAGGATGAGAGAAACGGAGTGGAGGATGACAGAAACGGAGTGGAGGATGAGAGAAACGGAGTGGAGGATGAGAGAAACGGAGTGGAGGATGACAGAAACGGAGTGGAGGATGAGAGAAACGGAGTGGAGGATGACAGAAACGGAGTGGAGGATGACAGAAACGGAGTGGAGGATGAGAGGATGATAGAAACGGAGTGGAGGATGACAGAAACGGAGGATGAGAGAAACGGAGTGGAGGATGAGAGAAACGGAGGATGAGAGAAACGGAGGATGATAGAAATGTCAGTGGTAAATGGCAGCGGGAGCCCAGCGGTGTTCGTCCCTCATGCGACGCTTGTCTTCTCGGATCCGTCAGCGTTTCAGAGACGAACACCTCAGGACATGAGCTTTAACTCGCCTGAGCTTGTGCTTATTGCAAACCTTCATCATCATCTTCATCATCATCATCTTCATCATCATCATCATCATCACCATCTTCATCATCAACTTCATCATCATCATCTTCATCATCATCATCACCATCTTCATCATCATCATCACCATCATCATCAACATCATCATCATCATCACCATCATCATCATCATCATCATCATCATCTTCATCATCACCATCATCATCACCATCATCATCATCATCACCATCTTCTTCATCATCTTCTTCATCATCATCATCACCATCATCATCCATATTTCATGTCCTGCTCACAGACATGATCATGTCAGGAGTTCATATCAAATCTCACCGTTCCTTCCAGCAAACACTGTAAAACACAGTCAATTCAGCACTTTTATAAAGTTTATGTATTTGAAGGCTCACATTTCACCCCCAAATTATACTTCTCAAAATATATCATTATTATTATTATTATTATTATTATTATTATAATAATGGTACATCATAAAATATGTATGCATCAATTTAGTGATAATCAAATTTTCTTTTGCAATTCTCATCAATACATTCTGTCAAGAGTGTGTCCAGATCTTATTTCACGCTCAAATCATAAGAAAAAACACTTTACAATAAGCTCCATTATTTAACGTTACCTAATGCATTAACTATCATTAACTAACAATAAGCAATACATTTGTTACAGTATTTATTAATGTTAGTAAATAACAATATAACTGTTTATTGTTAATGCTAGTTCAGAAACTTTAAATAATATTATGAGATACAACTTTTGATTTTAATAATGTATTAGTAAATGTTTCTTTGTCAATGTGGAACCTTATTGTAAAGTGTTACCAATATATATATATATATGTAATATCAAAACTAGTTTTATGTAAAGTACATTATATATGTTGTAGTTAGCTTTTTTCCACAAACACATTTTTGCTTTTTTGTTATTTTTATGTGCATTTTTCACGTTTTTGAACTAGAAATCAACACCAATTTTTCAAATTACAATAATGAATGCTATTTTTGTACATCACTATAATGAGAATTGGAAGGTAAATTTGCTTAATTGCCATAAAAATAATGTCACAATGCAAAACAATGGTCATCAAGGCTTCATTTGCTTTATGCAAAATATCATTTCTTGCATATTTCTATTGAAATGGGGGTGAAATAAGATCTGGACACGCTCTTGACAGAATGTATTGATGAGAATTGCAAAAGTAAATTTGATGAATTAGGCTATCACTAAATTATGGAAATTAAACAATGCTGTAACAATTCATTCAAATCCCTATACATTTAAGGCAATGCAACAAAGACTAGCATGATGCATACATGATCAATTACATATTATATACATATTATAATAATAATATTTTTTTTATTTTTCACATTACTTTAACAATGTTTTTGGGGTAAAATGCATGAAAATGCATGAAAAAAATAATATAATTTCTTGCAAACTGGGGGTGAAGTGTGACCTGGACATGTTCTTGACAGATTTCATGAGATTCATCCCTAAATCTGGACACAGAAATCCCCTTCTGACCTCACGCCAAGACTCCCGCCACCTGTCAATCATCTCAATGTTGTGGATTAAGACGTATCATAAATGCAAAGATGGAAGAGAAGAATTAGAGTGAGATGTTTAAGAGGATAAGCAGAGCAGGGTCACCGTCTTAATCTCCAAACCAGAAACACTACCAATAAACTTCCATCTGGGCTCCCGAGATGATATTAATGTTCAGATAATGCGCATGCATCCATCTGAGAGCGTCTAATCCTGACCTGCTTTCAATGGAGCCCGAGGAGCAGGAAAACAGCGTCTCATGAATAGCAGACGATTATTCAAAAAGAGAATTTCCATATCATTTCCACTCTACATGTGCTTTAAACAGGGTTTATTATCATACAGCCTTTCCTAATGGATCAGAACGTTTTGCACTAAAGTTGACCAGATAGCATCATCTGAATTGCATCAGATCTGGAGCGCTCTGAATATGATTACATTTTTACATTGCTTAAAAAAAAAAGGGAATAGAATAGGTTTCACAATAATAGCTCAAAAAGCATTTAAATTTGTGAAACTGGGAGTGTCTCCATGGCGACACGTACATTTACTGGAAAACGCCTCGTAGAATCTCACAAACGGGCTTTCAGGGCAGTAACACGCAGCGTTGTTTTAAGTGCGCTATTATGTTATTTTAAAGGCTCCTAATGTTGTTTCTGAGTCTCCTACAACAGATCCACATTCACACAAGCTCAGACACACTGTAATGTCCTCATGATCTCCACTGCAGCGTCAGCTCTTTCCTCTCAGCGTCTGAAACGCTTCAGTCTCTCTAAGCCCCGCCTCTCTGAGAGCTGCTCTGCTGTGATTGGTCAGAAAGCAAGCGCTCATTATCATATCTGAATCTCAGCTCTTGATCACAGTGATGCGAACAGTGGCGATGGCGTGGGTTTCACCGTATCAATCTCAGAAAACAGCGTCTTCTCCACACGAACAACACGAGCCAAACTCTCCAGTCTCAGATACACTACAGTGTTTGAGGGCGGGGCTAAGAGACGCTGCTCAGCCAATCAAGACCAGAGGCTGGCATTAGGCTAATTAGTTACACTGTTACATTGTAACAGGAAGTGAGACTGAATTACTGACGACTCGTTTCAGTTCAGAATCACTTTGCACTTTGATCTTTTAAACTTTCACATTCACAAACAGCTTTATGACACACTGCATGGAAGATAATATCCAACAAAGCATAATAGTAGCACTTTAATAATACATCACAGTAACAATGGTTTCGGGGTAAAGTGAACATTTTAAAAATGAATTTGAATGAAAACAATGTGCAAAAACTCTAAAACACGCACCATTGTCTTGCAAATGGACATTTTTTATATATATAAAGTTGCAATGCAAACTGGACATGATCTTCATCCCAAAATATCATGATACTCCCAACAGCAGGAGTGTCTCCATGGCGACACCTACATTTACTGGAAAATTCCTGCGGAAGAATCTCACAAGCAGTATTTCAGGGCAGTAACACACAGCGGTGAAACACCATTATCTGTGAAACACTGAGTCCTACACACACACACACACACACTGCTGACTGCATGTTTCCTCACTGAGGTTTATTATTAAAAAGAGCTGCGGAGTCAAAGCCAAGATCCCGGCGGGAACGGACAGCAAAACTCCCGAGAGATGAAGCAATGCTTCCCCGGAGAAACACGAATGAGGAAATCTTTCACACACACTTCACCCAGTTCGGCACACACACACACACACACAGACACACACACACACAGACACACTTCACCCAGTTCGGCCACACACACACTCACACTTCACCCAGTTCGGCCCCACACACACACTTCACCCGGTTCGGCCACACACACACACACTCTCTGATGCGAGCGCTGTAATCAATAGGGCGACAAATGAACCTGCACAATTGACTTCAGCTTGTTCATTCATTATAAACGGCTCACACTAAATGAACTTAAATTGAAGTAGCAGGCGTTTGACAGCCCTAAGCTTCTCATTTAGCATTCAGCAACAAATCTCAATGTGAAACACACACACACGACTCCCGAGACCAGGGTTGGACACACTTTACTCTCAGAGGAAAATAACTCCAGAAGTTTCTCCGAGTCTTGAGCTTTCACTCCTAATCATAATCATAATAGTTTAGAATTATTGAGATTCTATTATAGTTTATATTTGAGCTTCTAATCATAACGGCTGAGTGTTATTTTGAATCACTGACACTGTTTTTGCTTCTAATTTTAGTTAAAGTTGTAGTCATTGTTATTGTGTGTATTTGTCATTTTATTATTATTTTTCCAGAAGTCTACATCCCCGGTGAGGACTCCGATCGATATACCGCGGAGACGCGGGTGTCGTGTTCTAATATCCCAGCCTTCATGAGTTTATAAGAGTTTTGACCTGCTTATTTTCCAATGCCGTGTTCCAGCTCACAGAAATCAGGTCACGGCGCAACTTCTACCGAAGGTTTTCCGATGAATCCGATGCAATAATTGGAGCTTTCAGCGATACATCAAAAGAAATCCCTTTGGGAACAGCAACGGATTCAAGGTTCGTCTAATTAAGATCAGAGCTGTGATTCAAAGGGACACTCCAGTGTTTAGGTGTCAAACTAAAGAGGAAATCACAATGATGATTTAAACAGGCCATATTCGCTGTGTTCTGTGTTTAGTGTGTGTAGTGTTGCTGTGTGATCATGAAGAAGCTCCAGCTCTTCTCTATATCAGTGTTCCTGAACTCCTGAAACACCTCCACTGTAGTCTTGAGATTCTCCCGGGAACGAACACGTCACAATATTCCTCATTATAATAATTAATGCGCAGAATAAAGGGACGGGGCCTGGTTGAGTTAGTCAGTAGTGTGTTAAAACCAAGCGTTAACCTTCCAGTCTCTCTCTTTAATCCAACACTGAAGAGTTAAACTGCAGTTCATCCACTGGCCACTAGAGGCCGGCTGCAGAAGAGACTCAATCCCATAGACACGCATGTTAAAATGCCCAACTTTACAGCAGAGAAACACATGTTTACAGTCTGGTGCAAAAAGTAGTTTTGGTCTATATCGCTAATTTTGCATAATTAAGGGCGTGGCCACTTGAGTGACAGGTGGATTGCCGCTGATGTCACTACTAGCCATTTGTCTGCTAGCGTTAGCATCACGTCACCTCAGCTAATCCGCCTCGCTGCACATTTTCATTTATCCGGGAGTGACGCGCGGCCAAGATGGCGACGGCCGTCTCCGCCCACTTCAAAAACGCTCTGTGACGTCTCACACACACTACGAACATATTTATTTACAGTCTATGGTTGAAACTGGCGGTTATGGTAATTAGGGGCGGGACATTTCCTAAACACACTCGAAGCGCTCGACCAATCACAACACACTGCTCCAGCCGACCAATCAGAGCACAGAGTGCTTTTCAAAAGGAGGGGCTTCATAGAGACAGGAAGTAAACAGAGCGTTACTGACAGACTGGGAAGAGAGGAGCCGCAACAATGGAGAATATGAGGAGAATAATCAACATTCAAGCAGGAAAACCTGTTCTAGTGGAGCCTGAAACATCATCAAGACTGTAAAAGGGCATAATATGCACATATGCATGCGACCGGCTGGGAACCCGAGGTAAACATGCACAGATGACGGATCTGAGGGTCTGCACTGAAAAGATCAGAAGCTCTGGACCCGGAGAAACACGCAGCAGGTGGTTTGACAGCGCGCCACTAAAACACACACACACACACACACACGTCTGTGAAAGGTCAGCGCTGACACGCCGTCCCCCTGATGGAGACACGATCCAGTGGCGTGTGGGATCTGTGTGTTGTTGTGGCGGAGTGATATTCCCACAGCTCTCCTGCAGAGAGAAGGTCACGATCGGCCCGAAGCTCCACGGAAGTCCCGCTCACCGGCTCTCGCAAAGGTCTCGTCCCACGAGCGTGAGCCGCGAATCTGCCTCGGTATCGCTCAAACTGTGTCACAGATAAACAAACCATCCGTGAACATTGTTAGCCGTGAAAAGAACCAGAGTTTTGTACACACACACATCTTTACAGTAGGGCAATCGCAATGAATCACATCCAAGATAAAAGTTTGTGTTTACATAATATATGTGTGTGTACTGTTTAATTATTTTGTATATATAAATACACACACATGCATGTATATATTTAAGAAATATTTGCATGTATATATATATATATATATATATATATATATATATATATATATATATATATATATATATATATATATATATATATACACATAATTGATATTACATTTAGATATTTTTTATATAAATGACACATTTTTCTTAAATATATACATGCATGTGTGCGTATTTATATATACACAATAATTAAACACAGTACACACACATACATTATGTTTTGGTTACAAGTATTGTGCTCTGCTGTCATTGCCTGTAATCTCACATATACTGATCCCATAATTACAGCTACTAGAAAGACTAACTTCCCATTCCGTCCTGGGATGAAGGTCTGTGTGTAAAAAGTGCTGACGGGTGATTTTCCTGAGGATAAACAGCTGTGTGTTCAGTAATCCGTGCCATGTGGCCTAACACACATAGAGACTCAGCAAAACTACACTTAAACGCACATCTTACCAACACAACGCTCTAAATGTCCCACTGTCTGTATAATCACAGGCCTGTCGCTGGGAAATGAACTCTGATGAGGGTTCGTCCCTCGCCGTGGCATCTTGAACACTATCTGTTGAGCTCTGCGTCTGTCACACACAACCCTCTTTGCAATTTAAGTGTCAGAGAGACGGAGAGCGAGCGCAAGGCCCGTGGAAGCGGATTCCTCAGGTCTGGGAACAGCGAGAACAGACACTGACTGATGCCAGAAACACACGCGTCCTCCCTTTGACAGCAATTAGCAGTGTCACAGTTTCATTAAAGCGTCAGCTTTCAGCTTAACCCGGATCTTTAGAGCGGAGATAATAGGACGTCTATCCGTGATGTTACAGTCAGGCTTTGTTCACGAAGAGGCATGAAGTTGATCTCATGGATATAGAAGCAAAAACAAAGCAAGAATCACAGGCAGTGTTGGGGAAAGATACTTTGAAAAGTAATGCGTTACAATATTGCGTTTCTCGCTTAAGTAACATTACAATATTGCATTACTCACTTAAAAAGTGACTAATTGCTTTACTTAGTTACATTTAAAAAAAATAATGCATTATAATATTACGTTACTTGCTTAAGTAACATTACAATATTGCGTTACTCGCTTAAAAAGTGACTAATTGCTTTACTTAGTTACATTTTTTTTAAAGTAATGCATTACAATATTGCATTACTCGCTTAAATAACGTTACAATATTGCATTACTCGCTTAAGTAACGTTACAATATTGCATTACTCGCTTAAGTAACATTACAATATTGCATTACTCGCTTAAGTAACGTTACAATATTGCAATACTCACTTAAGTAACGTTACAATATTGCAATACTCGCTTAAGTAACGTTACAATATTGCGTTACTCGCTTAAAAAGTGACTAATTGGTTAATTACTTTTAAAGAAAATTAATGTGTTACAATAAATGGGAAAACAAAGTAACTTATTTGAAAAATTAACTTCAGAGTGACAGAGATCAAGCATATTCGTCTAGAATAATTCAGTATTTTCAGCTTCAGAATCATGAATATTGTTATTCTGGTGTCTCTATTGTCCTGTGCTTTGGGTTTCAGCACCAAGTCCAAGACTATTCATTTACACACAATGTAATACCAAATTGAGTATTTTAATCAAAAGTACATTTTTTGTTAACCTTTTATCATATGTATCGCAATAATATGGTATCGTGAGTTCAGTATCGTGACGTGAGGGTCTCGTTACACACATACGAAAGACAGATTCAACTCAAACCTTCATGTGTTTCCCTGCCGTCACACATTCTCAGGGGTCGCTGAGGTCAGGCCGAGGCGTTCAGGTCAGCGGTTTCTGAATCTGAATGTCGTATAATCACCCCGTGTATCGTTTCTCAGCGCAGGAGTGCGAGTCTGCTTGTGGTTTGTTTGTGTGCGATCAGCTCTGTTTGCAGACGCTGATGTTTCGTCCCGCTGTTCGCCATTACTGAGCCTCCAGTGACTAAAGCGAGACTGAGAGAGACCCGTGGCTGGACTCGATTAAACCTTCCCGTTCACTAAACCCTCCGCAGGGGCCCGGGGCCGGTTCACGCTCCAAAGCAACACTTAACAATCTGACAACAAACCAAACTGCTTCAATTTAATCCATCTCCCATGGTGAGCGGAGTTAGAGGTAAACATATGCCCTCATTATTTGCACTGCTGCATCGTGAGATTGCAGTTTCTCTGTGGATATTTGCAGACGTTACACTGCTAATCACACACTGTCCTGGTACTCTGCAAAACATGCTGTTCTTACTTAGTATTTTTGTCTTGTTTCCAGTCTAAATATCTACAAATTCTTAAATCAAGATGCATTTACTACAGTAGGCGTAAGATATTCTGTCTTGTTTTCTGGGGAAATCAAAATTAAAAGCAAAATTGAAAGCAAAATTATCTGCCAATCGGGTCAGAAAAATAATATTGTTCCTGTTTGAATTGAGATTATTTTTCTGACCCCGTTGGCAGATAATTTTGCTTTTTTAAAGCAACAACTTTGATTTATTTCCCCAGAAAATAAGACCTTTCATTGTTCTAATCTAATCTAATCTGGGTCTGCTCTAGTAAATGCATCTTGATTTAATACATTTTTAGATATTTGGACTGGAAACAAGACAAAAATACTAAGAAAGAAAAGCATTTTCTGCAGTGTATTACAGTCATAATGCACGTTCCAGCTGTTATTGTTCCCAATTTATCAGTGCGAGTTCTTCTAAAAGGAGAAGGTGTTTGACATACACTACACAGATTCACATTATGGCAGTAAACACGGTTCTGTTTCTTGTCTACTTTAATGTTGGCTAGATCATAAAGTTTGCCAAAGACAAAAAAAGGGAGTTGGAGAGTTTGGAATATTTGGATGAGGCCGTCAGTATTGAGCAAAAGCCAATGACCCACTTATTCATTCGTTTTAAGGCAAGCCTTACAAAACACCCACCCTCTCAAGAGAGGAGAGCAAATTAGCCATGATGGGCCGAAAACCACAGAACAAACATTCTGCACTGGTGCATGTTGGGAAACATTAGGGCTAAACCCAAGAGAAGGGCGTCACCTTCCACGAACACAACTCGACCGCCCCGGTTTAATAAAGGAAATGAGAGAGAGAGAGAGAGAGAGAGAGAGAGAGAGAGAGAGAGAGAGAGAGAGAGAGAGAGAGAGAGAGAGAGAGAGAGAGAGAGAGAGAGAGAGAGAGAGAGAGAGAGAGAGAGAGAGAGAGAGAGAGAGAGAGAGAGAGGCATCACTCATCCACAGAATCCGACCCAACCAAATTACAGAAGCACATCAAGAAGACGACCTGACTTACTGGACTGAAACAACAGAAAAACAAAGTAAACTTGAATGTGATTTGGCCCTGAACAGAGACTACACAACCGCAGAATATCTGAGTGCCGTGAAAAACTGTAAACTAAGAAGAAGAATGACGAGGAACAGACTGAGCGATCACACACTGACTGTAGAGACGGAGTGATTTCTGAAGGATCATGTGACACTGAAGACTGGAGTAATGATGCTGAAAATACAGCTTTGATCACAGGAATAAATTACACTTTACTGTATATTCACATAGAAAACAGATGATTTACACTGCAATACTATTTTACATTTTTGCAGCATTTTTAATCAAATAAACGCAGCTTTGGTGAGCAGAAGACACTCTTTCAGAAAGTAAATTGGATATAATATGATGTTGGACTGGCTGAATGAGATCAATATTCTGTCAAAACATTCAAACAAGTGATCGTCCAGGGCTGTGATTCCCGAACGCATCAGCCAACTATGGCCACAAGCTGTTATCAGCAGTTCGACGAGTCGGAGTTTGTCATCGTTCCAACGAACATTCTCAAACAGCATCGCAGAGTTGTGTGTTTGAGCGACAGATCTCGACCTGCGGTTAGAAGAAGAGTTTCTACTTTGTGGACTCAATAAATCCTGATCTTGAGCAAAACCAGCAAGCTGACATTCAGTCTTTTATTTAGAATACATGCAAATCTCATTTACGTCTTTTAGTTTGTCAAGAGATTTAACGCGTCATTTTTGAAGAGTGCTCGAGTCCGTAAGAACGAGTCTATGATTGAATCAATAGAAAAATAACAGATTTTTTTTTTAATATTCCTCAGATATCATGTCTGTAATCTATAGCAAAACATCTCGCATTGATTCGATCTCAGACAGATTCATTAACAGTCGTTATTGCTCCAACATGTGTGTGACATCATTAACCAACGGTTGAACAACCAATTTACGACAATACGGTTTCAGGAAACAGTTGAGACTATAGTTGAGTTCTTCAGCGATGTGTCGTACTGTAGTCGTGAATCCCGAGTTACGGCGCTGTACGGGAAACACACCCCAGAACCGAATGCTAAACTGAGCTCTCTTTCAGGTCCTCTTGCACTTGAGCGAATACATTCACACAAAGTTCTGCCAAAGAACAGCGAGTATCCTAGTACACACACACAGCTGTGTCTTTAGTGAACGTGAACACTTCAGAAAGTAAATGCATGTGTAACAGAATATCAGATCCATGCAGCTCTTAAAGTGACAGCAACCTAATACATGATGTGTGTGTGTTCAGTGTGTGTATGTGTGTGTGTGTGTGTGGGCCCCTGAGGAAGCTCTGGGCTCTGTGCTGTCACTGCAGGGCTGTGGACTCGCCTGAGGCTCTGAAGCTCCACCGGCCCGTGATCCTCACACCGGATCGGGTCTGTCCAAATGACCCTCCTCACACACCCTGTGGGCTTCATCTGTACGTCGTCTGCATCTCGTCAAAAAACACATTTTGTCACGAAAACATGCGCAAGAAGTGGAATGGGAAATGGCGCATTGTCTATTTGAAAATGGACGGCGGGACAAAATTTGTGGTAAAAATAAATTATACATATATATATATATATATATATATATATATAAGAAATTTAATATATATATATATATTGTTTGCGCAATGATCTGTTTAGAACCCCGAAAAACAAAAAAGAATATGGGTGAACGGATGGATAAGCACACGCGGGCAGCAGGGATTGTCTGTCAGAGAGAGCTGGAGGTGAGTAAAACATTATAATGAAAAAGCAGAGCCTGTTGTGGTTTGGCAACGATGGTTACAAATACAAAAGGCTTTGTAATGTCATAACAAGCTGATCATTGGCTGTTGCTCGACACGTGACACCACAGGCTATCGAGTCGGCCGACAGCTCCGGATTTTTGGCTGGCGTTGGCGACGCGTCGGCGATGTGTCAGCGAGCGTTTCTGATGCGTCCTTAAGTATTTCACACTTAAAGATTGGCGAGCGCGGATCATCCGCAGATTTGCACGCGATTACAGCCCGACCTGTCGGCGAGCTCGTTAACTTGCAAATCGGGATTAAATCGGGCTTAAAATCCTGTAGTGTGAACTAGCCATTACTCACACAAGCTAAACATGAGAGCAGCGTTTCAGACACACACATGATGACGAGTGAGAGACACCTGGACCATCAGAGAGAGAGGAGATACTCTGATAAATACAATAATCTATTGCAGGATAACTTTATTATGTGTTGTTGTAAAGGGGAATCTAGCGGTTCAGTGCGGATGAGAAACTCTTGGAAAAAACGCTAGAGTGGACGGAGAGCGTTTTTAATATTTATATAGTCTCTGTATTAATGCAGACGCACTTCTGTTCGTCTTCAACTTCACCAAAGTTGCCTGGGTTTAGTGAGATACGCTTGTTTTTCTTGTCTCGGTTTGGGCGAGAAGTGTCTCTGGATCCGCCAAGGAGCGCCACACAGAATGATTCTCTTTTCTTCAGTGATCTTCTAGACTGGGATTTGCTTAATTTGTCATCGATTGGATTTCCCCAGCAGAGATCTGCCTCGTTCATCATCGTGGAGGGGCTCATTTCACGCTGTTGGCTCTTCCTTCTGAAGCATCGCAGTCCTGCGACAGAGAGGATCCGCTCCACGAACACGGACATCCTTCGGGAAAAACACCAGAACTAATTCTTTGCTCCTCTGGGAGGAGCGGAGCAATGTCCAACAAATCCTCATTCAATCCGTTTACACTGGCGCCACAAATCTAATCTTTACTCAAATCTGACACGATGTGGTAAACACAAAAATCCACAC
Organism: Scardinius erythrophthalmus; assembly: GCF_964197995.2. NCBI lineage: Eukaryota > Metazoa > Chordata > Actinopteri > Cypriniformes > Leuciscidae > Scardinius > Scardinius erythrophthalmus. The sequence continues at coordinate 33,955,565 of NC_138242.1, read as the reverse complement.
GAGATCCGGTTTTCCGTATGTGATCTGAGACACTTCCAAATGTGGTTTTAAATCAGATACATATTTTTTTTACATTACAATGAAAGTCAATTACAATGAAAGTCAAAAGTGACAGCAACCTAATACATGATGTGTGTGTGTTCAGTGTGTGTATGTGTGTGTGTGTGTGTGGGCCCCTGAGGAAGCTCTGGGCTCTGTGCTGTCACTGCAGGGCTGTGGACTCGCCTGAGGCTCTGAAGCTCCACCGGCCCGTGATCCTCACACCGGATCGGGTCTGTCCAAATGACCCTCCTCACACACCCTGTGGGCTTCATCTGTACGTCGTCTGCATCTCGTCAAAAAACACATTTTGTCACGAAAACATGCGCAAGAAGTGGAATGGGAAATGGCGCATTGTCTATTTGAAAATGGACGGCGGGACAAAATTTGTGGTAAAAATAAATTATACATATATATATATATATATATATATATATATAAGAAATTTAATATATATATATATATTGTTTGCGCAATGATCTGTTTAGAACCCCGAAAAACAAAAAAGAATATGGGTGAACGGATGGATAAGCACACGCGGGCAGCAGGGATTGTCTGTCAGAGAGAGCTGGAGGTGAGTAAAACATTATAATGAAAAAGCAGAGCCTGTTGTGGTTTGGCAACGATGGTTACAAATACAAAAGGCTTTGTAATGTCATAACAAGCTGATCATTGGCTGTTGCTCGACACGTGACACCACAGGCTATCGAGTCGGCCGACAGCTCCGGATTTTTGGCTGGCGTTGGCGACGCGTCGGCGATGTGTCAGCGAGCGTTTCTGATGCGTCCTTAAGTATTTCACACTTAAAGATTGGCGAGCGCGGATCATCCGCAGATTTGCACGCGATTACAGCCCGACCTGTCGGCGAGCTCGTTAACTTGCAAATCGGGATTAAATCGGGCTTAAAATCCTGTAGTGTGAACTAGCCATTACTCACACAAGCTAAACATGAGAGCAGCGTTTCAGACACACACATGATGACGAGTGAGAGACACCTGGACCATCAGAGAGAGAGGAGATACTCTGATAAATACAATAATCTATTGCAGGATAACTTTATTATGTGTTGTTGTAAAGGGGAATCTAGCGGTTCAGTGCGGATGAGAAACTCTTGGAAAAAACGCTAGAGTGGACGGAGAGCGTTTTTAATATTTATATAGTCTCTGTATTAATGCAGACGCACTTCTGTTCGTCTTCAACTTCACCAAAGTTGCCTGGGTTTAGTGAGATACGCTTGTTTTTCTTGTCTCGGTTTGGGCGAGAAGTGTCTCTGGATCCGCCAAGGAGCGCCACACAGAATGATTCTCTTTTCTTCAGTGATCTTCTAGACTGGGATTTGCTTAATTTGTCATCGATTGGATTTCCCCAGCAGAGATCTGCCTCGTTCATCATCGTGGAGGGGCTCATTTCACGCTGTTGGCTCTTCCTTCTGAAGCATCGCAGTCCTGCGACAGAGAGGATCCGCTCCACGAACACGGACATCCTTCGGGAAAAACACCAGAACTAATTCTTTGCTCCTCTGGGAGGAGCGGAGCAATGTCCAACAAATCCTCATTCAATCCGTTTACACTGGCGCCACAAATCTAATCTTTACTCAAATCTGACACGATGTGGTAAACACAAAAATCCACACGAGATCCGGTTTTCCGTATGTGATCTGAGACACTTCCAAATGTGGTTTTAAATCAGATACATATTTTTTTTACATTACAATGAAAGTCAATTGTTTGATCCTCAACATTCTTCTTGTGTGTTTCACAGAGGAAAGAAGGAAAGTTGTTCCTCTGGTGCGCTTTGGTCATTTGTGGTAAAGGGTTTGGCACTTGCTACTGTATATGAACAAACATAAAAATCATGGACATGATTCGAACGGGTTAAATGGTCTGTAAAAAATGGTCCCACTTGAGCTCCTCGCGGTCAAACATGAGCGCACTGGAAATGAATGGAGACGAGTTTCCTCTAGTGGAAGCGTTTGGTACTGCAGTCGATCAACATCTCACTGAAAGATCATTTACTGAGATATCAACCTCACATTTGGAGCACAACTTGTTTAGATTCATGGCTTTCACTTTCTTGCAGTTTTAGAGTAAAACGTGATTTTGAAAATATATATATTTCATATAAAAAAAATGTAATTTTTGTGCATTTTTATGACACTTTTATACGTAAAATTTTGTTACTTTTTTAAACATTTTTCACGTCAGCAATAATCTGCCAAGTGTCATCTTTAAAAAGAGATCAAACTTAAACTGTCGGAAATCTTGAATGCTTTAAAGCACTTAAGTTGGAAATTTAATTTTAAGGTCTATGCTCAAAAAGTGAATAAATTAATTATAAATACAGCGTAAATATAATTTAGTATTAAAAAAATCCCACAAAAATACAAAATATTAAATAAAAGAACATCATCAAACTAAAATATAGTACATTCATTTCATTGACAAGAAAAAAAAAAGTCAATACTTTTTGACCGACACGCGAAGAGCACCGGAGGGTTACAAGAGGTTTGATGACATGACGGTGAGTAAATGACAGACTTTCATCCTGTCAATTCCCGAGGGATAAAATCAGATCCCGCCCTGCATTGTTTGAGTCAAATCTTGAGTTTCACGTGAAAATACACCCCGGTTTGAAAGCAGAATGGGTTGCGGAAGCGGTTTCATGTTGACTTAAAGAATCATATCAAACCCGAACAAGAAGCCACAGAAGCCCTGAAACGACCACAGCCGGAGACGTCTGGTTAACTCGGAGCGTTTTCATAAAGATATCTCTCTCCCGGTAACACGTTTAGCCCCTAAAAAGCTCAGCTGCTCTAATTTTGAAGAGCGTTCTTAACCTCACTTAACTTTCCCCACGCCACAAGAGATTCCCCCTCCAGTTCCTTGAAAACGAATGACATACATACAGGGTTTCATCCATCAAGAGCAGATGAAATATGAGGTGTTAAGGAGTGGACCATGTCCTGGGGCGCTTCATAAATCCATATATCCTTCCCGCTCGGAGAACAGTGACAATGACCCAAAAACAGGCTCATGGAACAAGTGCAGGAAGAAAAGCATTCAGGAGAACTGATACGGCCGTCAAAACGGGCAAATCCAGCTAACAAAAATATGTGCTAAGAACATTTAAATACAGTCAAACCAAAACTCATTCAGACTCCTTCAACATTCCTCACACTTTATTCGCTATAGTTTAGAAAGTGGTAATAAAATATGACAGAAATCACTGTCACAGTTTACTTTATTTAGCTCTCCTCACTCACATGCTATAGTGCCCTGCACACACTGGTGAAAATATATAAAATTATATCTGGTGTCTGAATATTTTTTGCTTTGACTGAATATAAAAACATGACTTCTGAAGGGTCAGGGGTTTTTTATGCTTAACAAACGTTTTTTCTTGGTTATACGAACGTTGAGGGAACATTCCATGAGATTGTTACTTTTGAACATTCCGAAACAAGTTGCAACATTAAAAAAAAAACGTTTCAAGGAAAATGTATTTGTGCTCAAGTTTTATTCAAGACAAGACAAGGCAAGTTTATTTATTTCATACGCTATGGTAACTCAGAAAGGAATTAAAATAATCATAAAATAAAAGCAAGGAAAATTAAAACAGTTATAAAAGGAATTAAAAGAGTAAAAAGTTGATAAACTTCTCATCTATATCATATTTTTCGTGAACTGATAAATTTGAAGGAACGTTCTTTTAATATTGAAGAACGCTAGTTTATAGCTTTGAGAGAACGATCCCTGTCAGCTCAAGCCAACATCTATTACATTAAAGGCAGTGCTATAGAAGTGAAGCAGCGATTGTTTCTCCACATTAATGCCTCTGGTGCTCCAAACTTTTTATTTTTATCTCCTGCCGTCTCATTCTTACTCTGCATGAGCTCGAAAACTGAATAATGCCCAATTAAATATTTACAGGCATTTGCCTTTCAGCTGTTATTGGGCTGATTTTAATATCATATTCCCTTTGCCTTCTTCTGCAAAGCCCCTGGAGTCGCTGTAAGCACTCAACTCAAGGTTAAGAAGACGTCCCAGCGCTCCGAGCATTACTCCAAACGGAGCTTCAATGAGAAATACTAATGCTGCAGTTTTATTTCGGTTCAATATTAATTTTACAAATTACATAGATATTTTGCATAATGTTTATTAATGATCTGGCTCCCTTTGGTGAGCGTGTTTCCGGCGCGCGGGTGCACAGTGAACGCTTGCATCAGCAGCATCTGTGCTTCAGATCAACACAACTCTATTCCACACACCAGAATTAAAACCATGCTTCTGTTTTATCATCAACACACTGCACTAGTGTACTCAGCACACGCAACACTGGCCTATTCACATCAAGCATGCAATGACAATTCTACATATCTATTTTCTAAATGCATCAAAAAAGCCTTTGCATTAATAGATTTTTTCTTTTTTTTAAATGTTTTTGTCGTAACTGGACTGTCCAATCATTTATTCTGCTTAAACCCCGCCCCTGCAAGCTCAGCTCCGCCTACATGTTTGAGAGCCACACCCACATCTCAACATCCAATCAACAATGATGCACAGAACCAAGTCCCGCCCTACATTTTTCTTTTTTCGATGTACGTCACAATGCAGAAAGTCATGTCAATGCTTCCATTTCATCACAACTTTAATTTACATTTAAACATTTGCCAGACACTTTTATTCAAAGCAACTTGAAAGTGGTGTAAATCCAGCTTTTAATGTTGTTTATGTCTATGTGGTGTTTTTAATATGCTTTAAGAGAAACCATGTAACCAATCAGATCAACGTGTGATTGTAAACGAGTGGATCTCTGAGTGAGTAAGTGGAGGCGGGGCTCATTTGCATATTCATAGAACTGCGAATACTAAATGAGGCAAGGGTGTCGAGTTACAGTCAAGATATTTTAAGGCATGAAGACTTTTTTTTCAAGGAGAAAACATTTAAATATGTCATTTTGGTTGATCAAAGATGAGTTTGAAGGAATAAGAGTATTGACTACAGGTCAAGTATTCGTTAAAAATGTTCTATATCAATACTGATACTGATACCTTGACTTCGAGACCGGTTTCAGAACAATATTGTTTTTAATGCACATATTGCTTAGTGAGGCTGGAGTGTATATACTCAACCAAAGCTGGATATAACCCAACCTTAGATCTGTGCAATAGTGCAATCTATCTGATGATATCCACAAACTGAACGTATTGTAAATGAGCATTACAGCACATTCCTATAATGCATGAATAACTAAATCACAAAAATAAAATCATTGCATTGGTCTCTGGATATAAACGACACACTCTGAATGATCAAAGAAACAATGGACTGCACTGATAGCGTCTTCACAATGCATATTTAAGAGCACTGGTTACGGTTTAAAAATAGCCGTTTGGTTCCTGTATTCATCTAAAGTTGTAGTGGAAACTAATTACAGATGCACAATGTGAGGCTGTGAGCTGAACACACACAGTCACACACACACACCGGTTCCTCGTGTTTCACTGAGACGGC
>NC_138242.1:33920013-33942513 GCF_964197995.2 Scardinius erythrophthalmus | reverse complement strand
CACGGAAGAGGCTCAGGATATCCTCTGCGTCACCAGTCCAAACAATCCAAACACCAAAACATCATAAACTCCGACAACACCTTCTCTCCATCAGTTTCAGGAATGACACAGTTCACTTCCACTGCATTACAGCCGAACCTGCACTCTACAGGAGCCCACACCTTCAGGAAACATGATTTCGTAGCTAATTAAATGATGTATAATGTCCATGACTTTTCCATAAATAAAATTCCCTGATGCCTGACACTAGCAGAACTAATTATTATGTGTCAAACAAGCATCTGAGCGTCTCGATTATTGGATTTTTGCGGGATTTGTATGATAGTGGGAATCTGGAGTTAATCTCGGATCATGTGTGATCACTGCTGCCCCCTTCAGGACACACACACACACACACACACACACACACACTCAGAAACATCTGCAAAAATCATTCCTCTGAGATTAAAGCCACTTCAGGTCAAACAACGACATTACTTAAATATGCAGAAACAAAGTTTAATTCAGTCGAGTGCGTAAGCCGAAGCCTCATCTACATCTACTATGGTGAAGAGTGAAAATCATAATAATCTTCTAAAGTCATGCATAAAAACAAATTAAAGTGCATTAACAAGATGCACAGATGAGGTCTGTAAATTGTGCATTTAAAACATTTTAGTGTTCATTAAACACAGACGCGTGTTCAGATCTCGAGCTCTTCAGGAAAGCGAGTTGAAGATCAACACACACCGACTGAAACAATGTAACCGCTGAGAAGAACCAGCGACTGTTCTGGATCAAATATTTGAATGTTTTGCATTGAAAATAAGATAAAAATATCTGAAAGGCACGTCTCTGTGTTTGAGTGTGTTATCTGGTTAAACACCGCTGGCGCACACACACACACACACACACGGAATCTAACGGCTCACTTCTGAGAGCAGAACATATTTTAGAGAGCTTTATGCGATACATATAAGGCACTAAAGGATCAACATATTATATTTATATGGAAAAAAACATAATCATATTTCCATGCCATCAAGTTGTGTCAGTTTGAGCTGAAAACCAAAGCGCAACACAAAGACGGATTCTCCCAATCTCCATCGGTTGTTCATTAAAGAGAGTCTCTGAGAGGAAGCGAGCTCGTTATCCCGCACACACACTCTGCGTTTGGAAAGTTTCGTCTCAGTCTGACATCAAACCCGGGCAGCGGCAACACCGAGTCCGTGCAGGAACTTTACAAACTTGATTCGATCCGTTAGATTGAGTGCGCGAGGGCAAACTTCGCCGAGTATTTTACGCATGACGAACTTTCTGAATCTCTCTGGGAATATAACCGATGGTCTTACCTTGGGATTCTGGAAGTGTTCCGGATGAGATCAGAAGAATATCGGCGAAAAAGAGAAACCCCGTTAAAAGTCTCCGGTCCATCGCGCGAGCCTCGCAAACGCCCCGCGCGCTCCTCTCGTGCTCCTCCGCGACACACCGAGACTATTCCCGTTCGTCTGAGCCGTTACACCCCCGTCCGCGTGTTTGCACTAGTTTAACTGAGTCCGTTCGCCGTTACCGAGTTTAGGAGCGCCGCCGGAGGAGCGTGACGTCACTGCAACTCGCGCGCGCGCGCTCTCGCTCTCTCTTTCTCTCTCTCTCTCTCTCTCCTCAAGATTCAAATAGCTTTTATTGACATGGTGAAAGAAATCTTTATATTGCCAAAGAATTAATAACACTATAGCCTATGATGAAAATAAATTCATAATAATAAATTAATAAAAAATAATAAAAAATAATAAAAATTTACATAGCAATTCAAATGTTTAATCTTCTAATATTTATAACCGTGTCTCTAGGAATATAGTGGGTAGCTCTGGATTTTTTTCCTAAATCCAGTTGCGTAGTTCAATGAGAGATGCGCGTGCACATCATCAGCAGAGCTGGATATTATTCCCAAAACTCACTCACGGAACTGCTGTGTGTGTGTGTGTGTGTGTGTGTGTGTGTGTGTGTGTGTGTGTGTGTGTGAAACGCAAGGAAACTTTAAAGCAGGGGTTTTCAGTCTGGCTCCGCAAGAGAGCGCTAGAGAGCCCGACAAAAAAAACGAATGAAGAGAAAAGGTATAAAAAAAGGAATAATAATAATATAAATACAAAATTAAATTTAATTGGTATTAATAAACTAATTGGATGAAAATAAATAATTGCTGTGCTAGAATAGCACATTCATTTAAGTAATATTCTATAATACTTATTTTTTAAAAACTGTAAAATACTTTCCAAAATGATATTTTAGATATATTTATATAATTTATCATAGTATACATTTGGTCTTTATACAAGAAACTATATGACTATATAGATGTATAATATATAGATGACTTAGATGTAGATGATATAGATGTAGGTTGTTATTTATTGCTTGAGATATGTCCACTGCTCTGGGAAAAGTAATTGATTCCTTTCTGTATTGTTTATGGATTTTTAAATGAACATGATAATAATTAACAAGTGTTTATTGAGGCATTGGTCATCACATTTTGACTCGAGTAAAAATTTCTTAGTTTATTTAAATCCATTTTAATATGACTGTTCATTTAATAGAGGGGCAAGTTGTCACAACGTGAAACTGCTGCTTTCTGACACTGAGTGATTTTAAAGAATGAAATACTGTTTACAGTGAAAAACACATCTAAAATGTGTTCACATTTTAAATGGCATACAGTAACAGCATATAAAACCTGTGACAACATGCCCCGTCCTGGGGTTCGTGGAGATCACAGCGTTCGCCTCTGAATGTAAATCGACATCAGTGTGTTTTACTGTCTTCACTTGTCATTGATATGTTTGTTTGGAGGACAGAATTCCCCGTAGGTTTTCCTATTGAACCGGGCAGTTTATGCGACTGGACGTTTGACCCGAAACCCTATCCGCCCCATGGGACGACTTGCCCCGTCTCGGCTGACATGTTTGTGTGTGTGAATCAATAACAATTAAAGAGGCAAGTATTCCCAAAGTGTCCTCATATAACACGGATCAGTTTCAACACATTCCTCCTGGAAAACGAGGCAACATCCGGTCTTCTCCTGACCCCGTGACCCCGAAGCCTTGTGTCGACAGATCTAATCGTATGCGAGTGTCCGAACCCTCGCTTGTACGCATATAATCTTCATAGCCAGCACAGATCTTGCTGAGTCGCGTCTGCTTCTGCTGACCACAACAGTCTCGTTTATGAAGCTAAAGCACTTTCTGGAAACCTCTCTGGATAAGCGTGTGTGCCGAGCGCCGTGGACACACATGTGCAGTTCTCAGACCTGCTCGTCGAGTTCAGAGAAGACACACTCACAGATAATCAGAGAGATGTTCATGGTTTCTGCTGCATTTATCCTCAGCCTTCAGAAGATCCTGATGACCAGCAGACTCTTAAAGACACAGACACACGTTTATGTGCCGACTCCGCACCCTACAGTAACTCTGAGCTCACTGTATCATATATCATACGTGAATTAAAGACTTTTTAAAGATAAACATGATCCGATGACCCTGTCGAACACACTCTCCTCCAGTTCTTCTGTCTCTGATTGAGAGTTTAGACTCTTTTAACCAGTTAAAGTATTTTAGTGTAACTGTACAAACTCAGCTCGTGTCTTTCTGTGTCAAATCTGCTCTGATTTTATCAAGTAAACGCAAGAATAGCTTTGATTTTGTTCGATATATTTCAAATGGACTGAAGCAACTGAGGTTTACTTGATTATCATCATACATTATTTATAATAAAAATCATAAGTATCAAATATGATCATCAGGCTTTTGAGGAAGGGTTATTTGTTCATCTCAATCATCGTTGTATTGCTTTGCATTATATGTTTTAAAACTACAGAGCTTTGCATCTAAATGTCATATAACTAAAACATTAATGGCAGATTTTGATATTTATATGCCTTTTAATGCAAGTATCTGCTGCACTGTTATAAAGATCTCATTACTTTACATTACAAGCATCAGAATTTCATATGAATATCAGCATCTGCAGCAAATTACATATTTTTGCTCAGTTTGAGCTGTTTTTTCTTCCATATTCTCACTATATCAGACTATATGAGCCATAAAACCCTGATACAAAATTAAATATGATACTCAACAAAAGAAAATCCCATTACTATGTGAGGCTTTACAGCTTTGATCATAAAACTAAGCATTTTAAATATCATCTTACTAAGACATTATTGGCAGATATTGATATTTATATGCAGTTTTTGCAAGTGTCTGCTGCACTGTTATAAAGATCTTGTTTATTTACATTACAAGCATCAGAATTTGATATAAATATCGACATCTGCACCAAATTACATATTTTTGCTCAGTGTTTTTCCTCCATATTCTCACTATATCAGACTATATGAGCTATAAAAAGCCTGATGAATCCTCAGATTTTTTAAAATATTTTGTCTAAAATTTCAATAAACTGTTCCATTTCAAAGAGTAAACTAATTCTGACTATGTGAGGCTGTCCAGGTTCACATTAATCGCACATGTTTGAGTCCTGCGGAGCTGAGGCTGAACTGTACGGCAGAAATGAACACTGCGACACTGTAATGTTGTAAAGCAGGACTGATGTGGTCAGAACGAGAGTAATGCCACATAAATGCCTCTATATTTAGTGAAGGGCGAGTGGAACAAGAGGCTCTCAGCCGCCGTAAACATGTAGTTTCATTCACATCGAGACGAACCAAACACACAGGAGTCTGAAAGCTTCCAGCTGTTAAACAAGGTTATTAAATCTGGAGCTGACGGAGTGCCAGTGTGCAACGCAACACAGTAATTGAATTTCGTCTGTATTTTGTATGTCGAAGACCTCAGAATCTGAACCTCGGTCGTTCCTCATTTGTTGGCATTTCTAAGGAAGAACATGTTCTGATCAAACACATCCAAAAAGCAAATGTTTGTAAAGGCAGTTTCCCGTAGATTAGATTACCTCGCTGAACAGGAACCAGCAGATATATCATGGCATTTGATAGATAACTTCTTACAGCGTTTCCTTAACAAGGTCATGATGACACAAAGTCACCAAACAAACTTAAACAAACTACAGGATCCACTCTGGGATCCGAGCCACGTTGACATTCTCCGATGTGATTATTCACTCGACGGGAGAAACTGTGACTTCCTGGGAAATATATGTTCATTAGACATATATGTCTATATATATACACTCTTATAAGAAAAGGTTCTATATAAGAAGAAACATTTTAAAGTCGCCCTGTAGTCAATCATTTTATCTCTTAAAACTCTTAAAATGACATATTTAAACGTTTTCTTCTTAAAATATCTTGAATGTAACTCGACACCCTCGCCTCATTTAGTATGCGTGGTTCTATGAATATGCAAATGAGCCCCGCCTCCACTCACTCAGCTCAGAGATCCACTGGTTGACGATCACACGTTGATCTGATTGGTTACAAGGTAGTTTGTGACGTCAGAAACACCAGCGATTTTAAAGCGTGTGTTTGAGACTGTCTTTGGTTCACTGCAGTTTTAAGGAGGAAATACTCAGCAATGCTGTCGACTTATGAATTTACACATGGTTTGTCTTAAAGCACATTAATAACACCACATAGACACATAAACTACATTAAAAGCTGGATTTACACCACAGGGGGACTTCAAATGTTTGCATACTTCAATGTTTAATTTGCAATTAAAAATGAATGAAAACACAATTAATTAAAACTATCCATAAATTGATTCCATGATGAAACCCTTTAAGAATCTATATAGAACCTTTTCTTTTAAGAGTGTGTAAATGTATGTAAAAGAAAGAAAAACATGACAAAAATGCACATACTTCATGCTTTCCCAGGAGGTTTTCCAGCTGTGTCAGTTTGCCAGATGTGTGTGATTGGTATCATGCTCTTTGAAATGTATTTTATGGCACTTTGAGGAAATAAACCTGCAGTTGATTATTGCACGTATATTAGAGCAGAAGTTGCTCAAGGCTGTTGTGCACATCAACATTTACTCTCACACATATTCATGCATTAAACCAATGTCTATATTCATGAAGGACAGCCATTCACTGCACTAATCTCCTTTATGCCATTCAAAAAGCATTTTTCCTTTCAAAATTATATGAATTTCCAAACGGTGCGAGTCCATTCAGCGAAGGATTGGGTTCAGAAACGCAGATGTTTTGATCGAGAACACAGATATTCAATTAAGATTTCCTTTCTTTCCTCCACATCAGTGGAAGTTCAAGTTGTTTCTGCTTTAGAAACCCAAGATTTTATATTGATTTCAACCATGTCACTCATGAGTACAAAGAACAATCAGAGAAAGGGCTCATGGGAAATCAATGTCTGCCATTTATCAAGCTTTTCTACATGCACTCATAGAGAATAACTGGCTCATGGTCGCAGTTCTCTTCATCTAAAACGCTTCTGATTGCACTGGCAAATGCCATGCGAATAAAAAAAGCACAAAAGCATAATGTTTCAATTCTGCAAAAGCTTTACCATCATTGTTCTGTGATTTAATAAATGCTTTTATGAATTGATTGCAGTTTGTGCTTGTCATGATGACAATGTAAAGATATTTTTTAACAGTTCAACACACTGAGAGTCAGTTCAATCCTTTCTGTTCGTACTCAATTATTGAGTTGAATATTGTTGAGTCTCTGTCTTTAGATGTGATTATTGAGTTGAGTCTCTGTCTTTAGATGTGATTATTGAGTTGAATATCGTTGAGTCTGTCTTTAGATGTGATTATTGAGTTGAATATCGTTGAGTCTCTGTCTTTAGATGTGATTATTGAGTTGAATATCGTTAAGTCTGTCTTTAGATGTGATTATTGAGTTGAATATCGTTGAGTCTGTCTTTAGATGAGATTATTGAGTTGAATATCGTTGAGTCTCTGTCTTTAGATGTGATTATTGAGTTGAGTCTCTGTCTTTAGATGTGATTATTGAGTTGAATATCGTTGAGTCTGTCTTTAGATGTGATTATTGAGTTGAATATCATTGAGTCTCTGTCTTTAGATGTGATTATTGAGTTGAATATCGTTAAGTCTGTCTTTAGATGTGATTATTGAGTTGAATATCGTTGAGTCTGTCTTTAGATGTGATTATTGAGTTGAATATTGTTGAGTCTCTGTCTTTAGATGTGATTATTGAGTTGAATATCGTTGAGTCTCTGTCTTTAGATGTGATTATTGAGTTGAATATCGTTAAGTCTGTCTTTAGATGTGATTATTGAGTTGAATATCGTTAAGTCTGTCTTTAGATGTGATTATTGAGTTGAATATCGTTGAGTCTGTCTTTAGATGTGCTTATTGAGTTGAATATCGTTGAGTCTCTGTCTTTAGATGTGATTATTGAGTTGAATATCGTTGAGTCTCTGTCTTTAGATGTGATTATTGAGTTGAATATCGTTGAGTCTGTCTTTAGATGTGATTATTGAGTTGAATATCGTTGAATCTGTCTTTAGATGTGATTATTGAGTTGAATATCGTTTAATCTGTCTTTAGATGTGATTATTGAGTTGAATATCGTTGAGTCTCTGTGATTATTGAGTTGAATATCGTTGAGTCTCTGTCTTTAGATGTGATTATTGAGTTGAATATCGTTGAGTCTGTCTTTAGATGTGATTATTGAGTTGAATATCGTTGAGTCTGTCTTTAGATGTGATTATTGAGTTGAATATCGTTGAGTCTCTGTCTTTAGATGTGATTATTGAGTTGAATATCGTTGAGTCTGTCTTTAGATGTGATTATTGAGTTGAATATCGTTTAATCTGTCTTTAGATGTGATTATTGAGTTGAATATCGTTGAGTCTGTCTTTAGATGTGATTATTGAGTTGAATATCGTTTAATCTGTCTTTAGATGTGATTATTGAGTTGAATATCGTTGAGTCTCTGTGATTATTGAGTTGAATATCGTTGAGTCTCTGTCTTTAGATGTGATTATTGAGTTGAATATCGTTGAGTTTCTGTCTTTAGATGTGATTATTGAGTTGAATATCGTTGAGTCTGTCTTTAGATGTGATTATTGAGTTGAATATCATTGAGTCTGTCTTTAGATGTGATTATTGAGTTGAATATCGTTGAGTCTGTCTTTAGATGTGATTATTGAGTTGAATATCGTTGAGTCTGTCTTTAGATGTGATTATTGAGTTGAATATCGTTGAATCTGTCTTTAGATGTGATTATTGAGTTGAATATCGTTGAGTCTCTGTCTTTAGATGTGATTATTGAGTTGAATGTCGTTGAGTCTCTGTCTTTAGATGTGATTATTGAGTTGAATATCGTTTAATCTGTCTTTAGATGTGATTATTGAGTTGAATATCGTTGAGTCTGTCTTTAGATGTGATTATTGAGTTGAATATCATTGAGTCTGTCTTTAGATGTGATTATTGAGTTGAATATCATTGAGTCTGTCTTTAGATGTGATTATTGAGTTGAATATCGTTGAGTCTGTCTTTAGATGTGATTATTGAGTTGAATGTCGTTGAGTCTCTGTCTTTAGATGTGATTATTGAGTTGAATATCGTTTAATCTGTCTTTAGATGTGATTATTGAGTTGAATATCGTTGAGTCTCTGTAATTATTGAGTTGAATATCGTTGAGTCTCTGTCTTTAGATGTGATTATTGAGTTGGATATCGTTGAGTCTGTCTTTAGATGTGATTATTGAGTTGAATATCGTTGAATCTGTCTTTAGATGTGATTATTGAGTTGAATATCGTTGAGTCTGTCTTTAGATGTGATAATTGAGTTGAATATTGTTGAGTCTCTGTCTTTAGATGTGATTATTGAGTTGAATATTGTTGAGTCTGTCTTTAGATGTGATTATTGAGTTGAATATTGTTTAATCTGTCTTTAGATGTGATTATTGAGTTGAATATCGTTGAGTCTCTGTCTTTAGATGTGATTATTGAGTTGAATATCATTGAGTCTCTGTCTTTAGATGTGATTATTGAGTTGAATATCGTTGAGTCTCTGTCTTTAGATCTGATTATTGAGTTGAATATCGTTGAGTCTGTCTTTAGATGTGATTATTGAGTTGAATATCGTTGAGTCTGTCTTTAGATGTGATTATTGAGTTGAATATCGTTGAGTTTCTGTCTTTAGATGTGATTATTGAGTTGAATATTGTTGAGTCTGTCTTTAGATGTGATTATTGAGTTGAATATTGTTTAATCTGTCTTTAGATGTGATTATTGAGTTGAATATCGTTGAGTCTGTCTTTAGATGTGATTATTGAGTTGAATATCGTTGAGTCTCTGTCTTTAGATGTGATTATTGAGTTGAATATCATTGAATCTGTCTTTAGATGTGATTATTGAGTTGAATATCGTTGAGTCTGTCTTTAGATGTGATTATTGAGTTGAATATCGTTGAATCTGTCTTTAGATGTGATTATTGAGTTGAATGTCGTTGAGTCTCTGTCTTTAGATGTGATTATTGAGTTGAATATCGTTGAATCTGTCTTTAGGTGTGATTATTGAGTTGAATATCATTGAGTCTCTGTCTTTAGATGTGATTATTGAGTTGAATATCATTGAGTCTCTGTTTTTAGCTGTGATTATTGAGTTGAATATCGTTGAATCTGTCTTTAGATGTGATTATTGAGTTGAATATCGTTGAGTCTCTGTCTTTAGATGTGATTATTGAGTTGAAAATTGTTGAGTCTCTGTCTTTAGATGTGATTATTGAGTTGAATGTCATTGAGTCTCTGTCTTTAGATGTGATTATTGAGTTGAATATCGTTGAGTCTCTGTCTTTAGATGTGATTATTGAGTTGAATATCGTTGAATCTGTCTTTAGATGTGATTATTGAGTTGAATATCGTTGAGTCTCTGTCTTTAGATGTGATTATTGAGTTGAATATCGTTGAGTCTGTCTTTAGATGTGATTATTGAGTTGAATATCGTTGAGTCTCTGTCTTTAGATGTGATTATTGAGTTGAATATTGTTGAGTCTCTGTCTTTAGATGTGATTATTGAGTTGAATATCGTTGAATCTGTCTTTAGATGTGATTATTGAGTTGAATATCGTTGAGTCTCTGTCTTTAGATGTGATTATTGAGTTGAATATCGTTGAGTCTCTGTCTTTAGATGTGATTATTGAGTTGAATATCGTTGAATCTGTCTTTAGATGTGATTATTGAGTTGAATATCGTTGAGTCTCTGTCTTTAGATGTGATTATTGAGTTGAATATCGTTGAGTCTGTCTTTAGATGTGATTATTGAGTTGAATATCGTTGAGTCTCTGTCTTTAGATGTGATTATTGAGTTGAATATCGTTGAGTCTGTCTTTAGATGTGATTATTGAGTTGAATATCGTTGAGTCTCTGTCTTTAGATGTGATTATTGAGGTTGAATATCGTTGAGTCTCTGTCTTTAGATGTGATTATTGAGTTGAATATCGTTGAGTCTCTGTCTTTAGATGTGATTATTGAGTTGAATATCGTTAAGTCTGTCTTTAGATGTGATTATTGAGTTGAATATTGTTTAATCTGTCTTTAGATGTGATTATTGAGTTGAATATCGTTGAGTCTCTGTCTTTAGATGTGATTATTGAGTTGAATATCATTGAGTCTCTGTCTTTAGATGTGATTATTGAGTTGAATATCGTTGAGTCTCTGTCTTTAGATCTGATTATTGAGTTGAATATCGTTGAGTCTGTCTTTAGATCTGATTATTGAGTTGAATATCGTTGAGTCTGTCTTTAGATGTGATTATTGAGTTGAATATCGTTGAGTTTCTGTCTTTAGATGTGATTATTGAGTTGAATATTGTTGAGTCTGTCTTTAGATGCGATTATTGAGTTGAATATTGTTTAATCTGTCTTTAGATGTGATTATTGAGTTGAATATCGTTGAGTCTGTCTTTAGATGTGATTATTGAGTTGAATATCGTTGAGTCTCTGTCTTTAGATGTGATTATTGAGTTGAATATCATTGAATCTGTCTTTAGATGTGATTATTGAGTTGAATATCGTTGAGTCTGTCTTTAGATGTGATTATTGAGTTGAATATCGTTGAATCTGTCTTTAGATGTGATTATTGAGTTGAATGTCGTTGAGTCTCTGTCTTTAGATGTGATTATTGAGTTGAATATCGTTGAATCTGTCTTTAGGTGTGATTATTGAGTTGAATATCATTGAGTCTCTGTCTTTAGATGTGATTATTGAGTTGAATATCATTGAGTCTCTGTTTTTAGCTGTGATTATTGAGTTGAATATCGTTGAATCTGTCTTTAGATGTGATTATTGAGTTGAATATCGTTGAGTCTCTGTCTTTAGATGTGATTATTGAGTTGAAAATTGTTGAGTCTCTGTCTTTAGATGTGATTATTGAGTTGAATGTCATTGAGTCTCTGTCTTTAGATGTGATTATTGAGTTGAATATCGTTGAGTCTCTGTCTTTAGATGTGATTATTGAGTTGAATATCGTTGAATCTGTCTTTAGATGTGATTATTGAGTTGAATATCGTTGAGTCTCTGTCTTTAGATGTGATTATTGAGTTGAATATCGTTGAGTCTGTCTTTAGATGTGATTATTGAGTTGAATATCGTTGAGTCTCTGTCTTTAGATGTGATTATTGAGTTGAATATTGTTGAGTCTCTGTCTTTAGATGTGATTATTGAGTTGAATATCGTTGAATCTGTCTTTAGATGTGATTATTGAGTTGAATATCGTTGAGTCTCTGTCTTTAGATGTGATTATTGAGTTGAATATCGTTGAGTCTCTGTCTTTAGATGTGATTATTGAGTTGAATATCGTTGAATCTGTCTTTAGATGTGATTATTGAGTTGAATATCGTTGAGTCTCTGTCTTTAGATGTGATTATTGAGTTGAATATCGTTGAGTCTGTCTTTAGATGTGATTATTGAGTTGAATATCGTTGAGTCTCTGTCTTTAGATGTGATTATTGAGTTGAATATCGTTGAGTCTGTCTTTAGATGTGATTATTGAGTTGAATATCGTTGAGTCTCTGTCTTTAGATGTGATTATTGAGGTTGAATATCGTTGAGTCTCTGTCTTTAGATGTGATTATTGAGTTGAATATAGTTGAGTCTCTGTCTTTAGATGTGATTATTGAGTTGAATATCGTTAAGTCTGTCTTTAGATGTGATTATTGAGTTGAATATCGTTGAGTCTGTCTTTAGATGTGATTATTGAGTTGAATATCGTTGAGTCTCTGTCTTTAGATGTGATTATTGAGTTGAATATCGTTAAGTCTGTCTTTAGATGTGATTATTGAGTTGAATATCGTTAAGTCTGTCTTTAGATGTGATTATTGAGTTGAATATCGTTGAGTCTGTCTTTAGATGTGCTTATTGAGTTGAATATCGTTGAGTCTCTGTCTTTAGATGTGATTATTGAGTTGAATATCGTTGAGTCTCTGTCTTTAGATGTGATTATTGAGTTGAATATCGTTGAGTCTGTCTTTAGATGTGATTATTGAGTTGAATATCTTTGAATCTGTCTTTAGATGTGATTATTGAGTTGAATATCGTTGAGTCTGTCTTTAGATGTGATTATTGAGTTGAATATCGTTGAGTCTCTGTCTTTAGATGTGATTATTGAGTTGAATATCGTTGAGTCTGTCTCTAGATGTGATTATTGAGTTGAATATCATTGAGTCTGTCTTTAGATGTGATTATTGAGTTGAATATCGTTGAGTCTGTCTTTAGATGTGATTATTGAGTTGAATATCGTTGAGTCTGTCTTTAGATGTGATTATTGAGTTGAATATCGTTGAGTCTCTGTCTTTAGATGTGATTATTGAGTTGAATGTCGTTGAGTCTCTGTCTTTAGATGTAATTATTGAGTTGAATATCGTTTAATCTGTCTTTAGATGTGATTATTGAGTTGAATATCGTTGAGTCTGTCTTTAGATGTGATTATTGAGTTGAATATCATTGAGTCTGTCTTTAGATGTGATTATTGAGTTGAATATCATTGAGTCTGTCTTTAGATGTGATTATTGAGTTGAATATCGTTGAGTCTGTCTTTAGATGTGATTATTGAGTTGAATATCGTTGAGTCTGTCTTTAGATGTGATTATTGAGTTGAATATCGTTGAGTCTCTGTCTTTAGATGTGATTATTGAGTTGAATATCGTTGAATCTGTCTTTAGATGTGATTATTGAGTTGAATATCGTTGAGTCTCTGTTTTTAGCTGTGATTATTGAGTTGAATATCGTTGAATCTGTCTTTAGATGTGATTATTGAGTTGAATATCGTTGAGTCTCTGTCTTTAGATATGATTATTGAGTTGAATATTGTTGAGTCTGTCTTTAGATGTGATTATTGAGTTGAATATCATTGAGTCTGTCTTTAGATGTGATTATTGAGTTGAATATCGTTGAGTCTGTCTTTAGATGTGATTATTGAGTTGAATACCGTTGAGTCTGTCTTTAGATGTGATTATTGAGTTGAATATCGTTGAGTCTCTGTCTTTAGATGTGATTATTGAGTTGAATATTGTTGAGTCTCTGTCTTTAGATGTGATTATTGAGTTGAATGTCGTTGAGTCTCTGTCTTTAGATGTGATTATTGAGTTGAATATCGTTGAGTCTCTGTCTTTAGATGTGATTATTGAGTTGAATATCGTTGAATCTGTCTTTAGATGTGATTATTGAGTTGAATATCATTGAGTCTCTGTCTTTAGATGTGATTATTGAGTTGAATATCGTTGAGTCTGTCTTTAGATGTGATTATTGAGTTGAATATCGTTGAGTCTCTGTCTTTAGATGTGATTATTGAGTTGAATATTGTTGAGTCTCTGTCTTTAGATGTGATTATTGAGTTGAATATCGTTGAATCTGTCTTTAGATGTAATTATTGAGTTGAATATCGTTGAGTCTCTGTCTTTAGATGTGATTATTGAGTTGAATATCGTTGAGTCTCTGTCTTTAGATGTGATTATTGAGTTGAATATCGTTGAGTCTGTCTTTAGATGTGATTATTGAGTTGAATATCGTTGAGTCTCTGTCTTTAGATGTGATTATTGAGTTGAATATCGTTAAGTCTGTCTTTAGATGTGATTATTGAGTTGAATATCGTTGAGTCTGTCTTTAGATGAGATTATTGAGTTGAATATCGTTGAGTCTCTGTCTTTAGATGTGATTATTGAGTTGAGTCTCTGTCTTTAGATGTGATTATTGAGTTGAATATCGTTGAGTCTGTCTTTAGATGTGATTATTGAGTTGAATATCATTGAGTCTCTGTCTTTAGATGTGATTATTGAGTTGAATATCGTTAAGTCTGTCTTTAGATGTGATTATTGAGTTGAATATCGTTGAGTCTGTCTTTAGATGTGATTATTGAGTTGAATATTGTTGAGTCTCTGTCTTTAGATGTGATTATTGAGTTGAATATCGTTGAGTCTCTGTCTTTAGATGTGATTATTGAGTTGAATATCGTTAAGTCTGTCTTTAGATGTGATTATTGAGTTGAATATCGTTAAGTCTGTCTTTAGATGTGATTATTGAGTTGAATATCGTTGAGTCTGTCTTTAGATGTGCTTATTGAGTTGAATATCGTTGAGTCTCTGTCTTTAGATGTGATTATTGAGTTGAATATCGTTGAGTCTCTGTCTTTAGATGTGATTATTGAGTTGAATATCGTTGAGTCTGTCTTTAGATGTGATTATTGAGTTGAATATCGTTGAATCTGTCTTTAGATGTGATTATTGAGTTGAATATCGTTGAGTCTGTCTTTAGATGTGATTATTGAGTTGAATATCGTTTAATCTGTCTTTAGATGTGATTATTGAGTTGAATATCGTTGAGTCTCTGTGATTATTGAGTTGAATATCGTTGAGTCTCTGTCTTTAGATGTGATTATTGAGTTGAATATCGTTGAGTCTGTCTTTAGATGTGATTATTGAGTTGAATATCGTTGAGTCTGTCTTTAGATGTGATTATTGAGTTGAATATCGTTGAGTCTCTGTCTTTAGATGTGATTATTGAGTTGAATATCGTTGAGTCTGTCTTTAGATGTGATTATTGAGTTGAATATCGTTGAATCTGTCTTTAGATGTGATTATTGAGTTGAATATCGTTGAGTCTGTCTTTAGATGTGAATATTGAGTTGAATATCGTTTAATCTGTCTTTAGATGTGATTATTGAGTTGAATATCGTTGAGTCTCTGTGATTATTGAGTTGAATATCGTTGAGTCTCTGTCTTTAGATGTGATTATTGAGTTGAATATCGTTGAGTTTCTGTCTTTAGATGTGATTATTGAGTTGAATATCGTTGAGTCTGTCTTTAGATGTGATTATTGAGTTGAATATCATTGAGTCTGTCTTTAGATGTGATTATTGAGTTGAATATCGTTGAGTCTGTCTTTAGATGTGATTATTGAGTTGAATATCGTTGAGTCTGTCTTTAGATGTGATTATTGAGTTGAATATCGTTGAATCTGTCTTTAGATGTGATTATTGAGTTGAATATCGTTGAGTCTCTGTCTTTAGATGTGATTATTGAGTTGAATGTCGTTGAGTCTCTGTCTTTAGATGTGATTATTGAGTTGAATATCGTTTAATCTGTCTTTAGATGTGATTATTGAGTTGAATATCGTTGAGTCTGTCTTTAGATGTGATTATTGAGTTGAATATCATTGAGTCTGTCTTTAGATGTGATTATTGAGTTGAATATCATTGAGTCTGTCTTTAGATGTGATTATTGAGTTGAATATCGTTGAGTCTGTCTTTAGATGTGATTATTGAGTTGAATGTCGTTGAGTCTCTGTCTTTAGATGTGATTATTGAGTTGAATATCGTTTAATCTGTCTTTAGATGTGATTATTGAGTTGAATATCGTTGAGTCTCTGTAATTATTGAGTTGAATATCGTTGAGTCTCTGTCTTTAGATGTGATTATTGAGTTGAATATCGTTGAGTCTGTCTTTAGATGTGATTATTGAGTTGAATATCGTTGAATCTGTCTTTAGATGTGATTATTGAGTTGAATATCGTTGAGTCTCTGTCTTTAGATGTGATTATTGAGTTGAATATCGTTGAGTCTCTGTCTTTAGATGTGATTATTGAGTTGAATATCGTTGAATCTGTCTTTAGATGTGATTATTGAGTTGAATATCGTTGAGTCTCTGTCTTTAGATGTGATTATTGAGTTGAATATCGTTGAGTCTGTCTTTAGATGTGATTATTGAGTTGAATATCGTTGAGTCTCTGTCTTTAGATGTGATTATTGAGTTGAATATCGTTGAGTCTGTCTTTAGATGTGATTATTGAGTTGAATATCGTTGAGTCTCTGTCTTTAGATGTGATTATTGAGGTTGAATATCGTTGAGTCTCTGTCTTTAGATGTGATTATTGAGTTGAATATCGTTGAGTCTCTGTCTTTAGATGTGATTATTGAGTTGAATATCGTTAAGTCTGTCTTTAGATGTGATTATTGAGTTGAATATTGTTTAATCTGTCTTTAGATGTGATTATTGAGTTGAATATCGTTGAGTCTCTGTCTTTAGATGTGATTATTGAGTTGAATATCATTGAGTCTCTGTCTTTAGATGTGATTATTGAGTTGAATATCGTTGAGTCTCTGTCTTTAGATCTGATTATTGAGTTGAATATCGTTGAGTCTGTCTTTAGATCTGATTATTGAGTTGAATATCGTTGAGTCTGTCTTTAGATGTGATTATTGAGTTGAATATCGTTGAGTTTCTGTCTTTAGATGTGATTATTGAGTTGAATATTGTTGAGTCTGTCTTTAGATGCGATTATTGAGTTGAATATTGTTTAATCTGTCTTTAGATGTGATTATTGAGTTGAATATCGTTGAGTCTGTCTTTAGATGTGATTATTGAGTTGAATATCGTTGAGTCTCTGTCTTTAGATGTGATTATTGAGTTGAATATCATTGAATCTGTCTTTAGATGTGATTATTGAGTTGAATATCGTTGAGTCTGTCTTTAGATGTGATTATTGAGTTGAATATCGTTGAATCTGTCTTTAGATGTGATTATTGAGTTGAATGTCGTTGAGTCTCTGTCTTTAGATGTGATTATTGAGTTGAATATCGTTGAATCTGTCTTTAGGTGTGATTATTGAGTTGAATATCATTGAGTCTCTGTCTTTAGATGTGATTATTGAGTTGAATATCATTGAGTCTCTGTTTTTAGCTGTGATTATTGAGTTGAATATCGTTGAATCTGTCTTTAGATGTGATTATTGAGTTGAATATCGTTGAGTCTCTGTCTTTAGATGTGATTATTGAGTTGAAAATTGTTGAGTCTCTGTCTTTAGATGTGATTATTGAGTTGAATGTCATTGAGTCTCTGTCTTTAGATGTGATTATTGAGTTGAATATCGTTGAGTCTCTGTCTTTAGATGTGATTATTGAGTTGAATATCGTTGAATCTGTCTTTAGATGTGATTATTGAGTTGAATATCGTTGAGTCTCTGTCTTTAGATGTGATTATTGAGTTGAATATCGTTGAGTCTGTCTTTAGATGTGATTATTGAGTTGAATATCGTTGAGTCTCTGTCTTTAGATGTGATTATTGAGTTGAATATCGTTGAGTCTGTCTTTAGATGTGATTATTGAGTTGAATATCGTTGAGTCTCTGTCTTTAGATGTGATTATTGAGGTTGAATATCGTTGAGTCTCTGTCTTTAGATGTGATTATTGAGTTGAATATAGTTGAGTCTCTGTCTTTAGATGTGATTATTGAGTTGAATATCGTTAAGTCTGTCTTTAGATGTGATTATTGAGTTGAATATCGTTGAGTCTGTCTTTAGATGTGATTATTGAGTTGAATATCGTTGAGTCTCTGTCTTTAGATGTGATTATTGAGTTGAATATCGTTAAGTCTGTCTTTAGATGTGATTATTGAGTTGAATATCGTTAAGTCTGTCTTTAGATGTGATTATTGAGTTGAATATCGTTGAGTCTGTCTTTAGATGTGCTTATTGAGTTGAATATCGTTGAGTCTCTGTCTTTAGATGTGATTATTGAGTTGAATATCGTTGAGTCTCTGTCTTTAGATGTGATTATTGAGTTGAATATCGTTGAGTCTGTCTTTAGATGTGATTATTGAGTTGAATATCTTTGAATCTGTCTTTAGATGTGATTATTGAGTTGAATATCGTTGAGTCTGTCTTTAGATGTGATTATTGAGTTGAATATCGTTGAGTCTCTGTCTTTAGATGTGATTATTGAGTTGAATATCGTTGAGTCTGTCTCTAGATGTGATTATTGAGTTGAATATCATTGAGTCTGTCTTTAGATGTGATTATTGAGTTGAATATCGTTGAGTCTGTCTTTAGATGTGATTATTGAGTTGAATATCGTTGAGTCTGTCTTTAGATGTGATTATTGAGTTGAATATCGTTGAGTCTCTGTCTTTAGATGTGATTATTGAGTTGAATGTCGTTGAGTCTCTGTCTTTAGATGTAATTATTGAGTTGAATATCGTTTAATCTGTCTTTAGATGTGATTATTGAGTTGAATATCGTTGAGTCTGTCTTTAGATGTGATTATTGAGTTGAATATCATTGAGTCTGTCTTTAGATGTGATTATTGAGTTGAATATCATTGAGTCTGTCTTTAGATGTGATTATTGAGTTGAATATCGTTGAGTCTGTCTTTAGATGTGATTATTGAGTTGAATATCGTTGAGTCTGTCTTTAGATGTGATTATTGAGTTGAATATCGTTGAGTCTCTGTCTTTAGATGTGATTATTGAGTTGAATATCGTTGAATCTGTCTTTAGATGTGATTATTGAGTTGAATATCGTTGAGTCTCTGTTTTTAGCTGTGATTATTGAGTTGAATATCGTTGAATCTGTCTTTAGATGTGATTATTGAGTTGAATATCGTTGAGTCTCTGTCTTTAGATATGATTATTGAGTTGAATATTGTTGAGTCTCTGTCTTTAGATGTGATTATTGAGTTGAATGTCGTTGAGTCTCTGTCTTTAGATGTGATTATTGAGTTGAATATCGTTGAGTCTCTGTCTTTAGATGTGATTATTGAGTTGAATATCGTTGAATCTGTCTTTAGATGTGATTATTGAGTTGAATATCATTGAGTCTCTGTCTTTAGATGTGATTATTGAGTTGAATATCGTTGAGTCTGTCTTTAGATGTGATTATTGAGTTGAATATCGTTGAGTCTCTGTCTTTAGATGTGATTATTGAGTTGAATATTGTTGAGTCTCTGTCTTTAGATGTGATTATTGAGTTGAATATCGTTGAATCTGTCTTTAGATGTAATTATTGAGTTGAATATCGTTGAGTCTCTGTCTTTAGATGTGATTATTGAGTTGAATATCGTTGAGTCTCTGTCTTTAGATGTGATTATTGAGTTGAATATCGTTGAATCTGTCTTTAGATGTGATTATTGAGTTGAATATCGTTGAGTCTCTGTCTTTAGATGTGATTATTGAGTTGAATATCGTTGAATCTGTCTTTAGATGTGATTATTGAGTTGAATATCGTTGAGTCTCTGTCTTTAGATGTGATTATTGAGTTGAATATCGTTGAGTCTGTCTTTAGATGTGATTATTGAGTTGAATATCGTTGAGTCTCTGTCTTTAGATGAGTTGAATGTCGTTGAGTCTCTGTCTTTAGATGTGTTTCCCACATAAGCATCAGTCAGAATCAGTCACTAGAGGGCAGAATCAGCAGCTTCTGATCTCAACCCTAGCGCACTTTAATCTTAACTAATTATCAGACATATGTGTTTAACACGCACATATACATGCATTTAAAATAGAACAAAAATGTTGATGACATCATCATGCACTAATGAAGGTCATTGTCCAATCAAAAACACAAACACAAGCTCTGCAATATCTCATGCTCTTAATAAATCAACGGGAAAGAAAAGTTCTTAAATTAAAGTTGTTTATTAGCAGGGTTTAACTTAAGACTTCTTAAAGTCCTTTTTAAGACCAAGTAAAGATAAAGGAATAAATGGAAGGAACACAATGCGCCAATATGTTCTCTAAATGTAAATGTCTAGGGAGAAACACAATTTTTTTTTAGCAACACAGTTTTATTAGCAACTTATTAGCAATTTATTACTTCCAACAGATATTAATAACTTGTTCATTCATTTTACAGAGAACAGCTTGAATCACTCTGCTTCCAAACAATGGAATATGGAAATAACCCTTACTGGATCTTCTGATAACCCGGCTGAAAATTATATATAGTTTTTTTTTTTTGATCTTCCAGTTTGTTTTCCAGTTCAAATATCTAAAGATTCTTAAATCAAGATGCATTTACTGGAGATACAAAATGACCTAAAATATTAAGTCTTGTTTGAAAATGAAAGTGAGTTTGTGATTAAAACAAGAACAAATATCTTCCAAATGAGAATAATCAACTTAATTCAGATGGATGTTTGCATAACTCATTGACAGTATTTGTTTTTGTTACATTTTTCAAGACTTCATTTTTTGCATCTCAAGTACATGTATCATGCATATTTGATTTAAATATGTTTAGATATTTATATTGGAAAACAGAACAAAAATACTGAGGTTAGGGTTAGGAACTTTGCCCATTTTAATGCCATGACTTTAGAATTTAAAGTCCCCCTGTGGTGAACATCCAGCTTTTAATGTAGTTTATGGGCCCTATTTTAACGATCTGAAACGCAAGTGTCAAAGCGCAAAGCGCAAGTAACTTTGTGGGCGGGTCTTGGCGCTGTTGCTATTTTCCCGGCGGGATAAATGACATTTGCGCCAGGCGCAAGTCTAAAATGGGTTGGTCTGAAGTAGCTTCATTATTCATAGGTGTGGTTTGGGCGTAACGTGAAATAAACCAATCAGAGCGTCATCTCACATTCCCTTTAAGAGCAGGCGGATTGTTCTAAAGCGTATTCGTATTCTAACGGCGGATTTGCCAGGCGCGCGCCAGGAGCGGTTCACAGCCAAGGAGAGCAACGGACTCGTCAGGGACGTTGGGGATGGAGAAACCCACCCAAATTAACTTCGGTTAAAAAGGCGTATGATAATTTGGGTAAATGTGTAAGCTAGATGTATGTTTTTATAATAAACTATCTATCTATCTATCTATCTATCTATCTATCTATCTATCTATCTATCTATCTATCTATCTATCTATCTATCTATCTATCTATCTATCTATCTATCTATCTATCTATCTATCGTAATAATGTATGATTTGCAAAAATGAAAACTGCTGCCTCTGTGTAGATGAGAGAATCAAAGTGTATGCGCGTTGTGCACACGCTACATTGATTATGGCCAAGCATGCGCCCTTAAAATAGCATATGAATAACATGCGCAATGCGCCACTGACTTTAAACTATTTTTTCCTGGTTAGTGGCGCAATTGTTTTCTAAACCTGCAAAATAGCATGAAGGAACGTTTGCGCCGGGACACGCCTCCTTTTTTGCGCTGAACCGCCCAGGGAGCGCAAGTTCATTCCCTAGTTTAACGACGTGCTTCTGTGGAGGGGAAAGCGCGCTTTGCGCGGGTGCAAAATAGGAATGATACATGCGTCGGTGTCAATTGCGCTGGGTGCAAGATAGGGCCCTATGTGTCTATGTGGTGTTTTTAATCCGCTTTAAGACAAACCATGTGTAAGTTCATAAGTCGACAGCATTGCTGAGTATTTCCTCCTTAAAACTGCAGTGAACCAAAGACAGTCTCAAAAACACGCTTTGAAATCGCTGGTGTTTCTGACGTCACAAACTACCTTGTAACCAATCAGATCAACGTGTGATCGTCAACCAGTGGATCTCTGAGCTGAGCGACTGAGTGGATGAATTTTAAGGGATAAATGATTGACTGCAGAGGAACTTTAAGACGTTCAGCTCTGATTTTAGACCTTTTTAAGGCCTTAATTTGTATAAGGCCAAAATAAAGACTTTTTAAAACCCTGTATTAGTCACTTTAACCCAGCTAACAAGAACATGTAAACTCAGGAACGTTTTCATAGATCCTAGAACTAATGGCGGGAGACGGGTGTACCAACTTTTTGTTGTGTTCGCACTGCAGGAACTGGGAACAGTTTTAGTTACAGGAATGGCTCTAGGGGAACTAAATTAGTTCCAACTTAGGAACTACTAGTGACGTAAGTGTACGTTAAATGGCCAAATGCATGGCATACAATACGTGTAAACACACACTTTACATTTACTTACTCCAGAACATGTTAAACAGGGATAGATAAATCTGCTGTATCTCGTGTTTTCCTCCTGCATCAGGAAGAGCTGGTGAAATGATCCTGAAGACGCAGAGAAACAAAAGGCCACAGGTCCAAATCCAGAACGAGTGTGACAGAGACGAAGCAGTTTAATCAGCATCCGAGAAGAACGAGAAGAGGAAATTGAAAATGCGTCCTCCAGAAAGCGGGAATGACCCAGGAGAGGGTCACTTATTCATACACACACACACACACACACACACACACACACACACACACACACACACACACACACACACACACACACACATCATCCAACATCTCCCTTTATGCTTTTATCCTGAGAACAGCCCATTATAGAGCAGCTCAAGGTGAG
>NC_138242.1:33872513-33910013 GCF_964197995.2 Scardinius erythrophthalmus | reverse complement strand
AAAGTCAATATAATTTCAATATAATTTCAAGTTATAAAGTAATAATTGAGAAAAAAGTTCATAATTGCGAGATATAAAGTCATAATTGTGACATTTAAAGTCATAATTGCGAGATATAAAGTCATAATTGTGACATTTAAAGTCATAATTGCGAGATATAAAGTCATAATTTTAAGTTATAAAGTAATAACAGAAAAAAGTAATAATTGGGAGAATAAAAGTCAGAATTGCGAGAAAAAAAGTCAGAATTGCGAGAAAAAAAGTCAGAATTGCGAGAACTTTCGAGAATTGCGAGAACTTTCAAGAATTGCGAGTTTATATCTTGCAATTGCGACTTTATTTCTCAGAATTGTGAGAAAAGTCATACAGTAATTGCGAAATATAGTCATAATTGGGACATATAAAGTCATAATTGCTTGATATAAAGTCATAATTTCAAGTTATAAAGTAATAATTGAGAAAAAAGTCATAATTACGAGAAAAAAAGTCAGAATTGCGAGAACTTTCAAGAATTGCGAGTTTATATCTTGCAATTGCGACTTTATTTCTCAGAATTGCGACTATTTCTCAGAATTGTGAGGAAAAAAGTCATAATGGTGAGATATAAAGTCATAATTGCAAGATATAAAGTCAGAATTGCGACATAAAGTCATAATTGTGACATATAAAGTAAATGCAAGATATAAAGTCATAATTTTAAGTTATAAAGTAATAGAGAGAAAAAAAGTAATAATTGTGAGAATAAAAATCAAAATTGCGAGAAAAAAAAGTCAGAATTGCGAGAACTTTCGAGAATTGTGAGTTTATATCTTGCAATTGCGACTTTATTTCTCAGAATTGTGAGAAAAGTCATAATTGCGAAATATAGTCATAATTGCTTGATATAAAGTCATAATTTCAAGTTATAAAGTAATAATTTAGAAAAACAAGTATTAAAAACTCAGTGAGTGTTTTAGCGCAATTTTCTCACGTCATGGGATCACAACACTAAGAGATAGTAAATCTTTTCCTGGATTTTTTTTGTGCGTTCCCGAGATTAGACCTTCCTTAACATAATGCCGAAAACCCGAAGTCTCTAGGTGGTCTGGTTGAGGAGTAGATAGAAGTGCAAGATTGGTGCGCACAGACAGAACAGAAATCATGAGTTAACAATCGCAATTTTGTCCGGTGGAAAATTGCGCTAAAAAGTCATAATTGCGAGAATAAGTCATAATTACGAGAAAAAAAGTCAGAATTGCGAGAACTTTCAAGAATTGCGAGTTTATTTCTTGCAATTGCGACTTTATTTCTCAGAATTGCGACTTTATTTCTCAGAATTGTGAGGAAAAAAGTCATAATTGTAAGATATAAAGTCATAATTGCGTGAGATAAAGTCATAATTGTGACGTAAAGTTGTGAGATATAAAGTCATAATTTCAAGTTAAGAAATAATTGAGAAAAAAGTCAATTGTGAGAATAAAAGTCAGAATTGTGAGAACTTTCGAGAATTGCGAGTTTATATCTTGCAATTGTGACTTTATTTCTCAAAATTGTGATAAAAAGTCGCATTTATTATTATTTTTTTATTATTCAGTGGCAGAAACAAGCTTCCATAGACCAGCTGATATTACCAATGCTAAAGAAGCATGTTCCAAGAAGCTTTTCGCTGGCATGGTAATAATGAAATAGTTATTTCTGAATGTTCAAAACTTCCTCATAAATGTGTGTCTGGAAACATCAGGGTTCAAGAGTGTGTACAAACAGCCGATTGATTTGGATTTACTCTGTAGACAAGCAACTGAGGAAAAGCCCTTACTGTGCATACATGCACAAACACGTACGCAAATACACTGATGTATCTGAAGAACACACTGAGTTTGTGCCCTAATTAAAGCAAACACATGTACCTGTTAGCTAAACATAGATCCAGTATTTATAATTGACGTTTGACTCTTGAAAGTCTTAAAGGACATGATGAAAATCACATCTCATATGTGACCCTTTGACCTTCAGCCTGAAGTCCAGCGGACATATAAATAAACTCTGAATATCTAACCTTCTGATTCTTTCACTTCACTCACAGACAAAGTTATTGTGAAGTATGATTACAAGCAGAGCCCATCATGTTAATTTACAGACACATTTATCTCTACGAGAGTTTACATTTAATATCTAAATGAACTGAGAAAAGCTCTTCACAACCCATTTTACCCTCATAATGTTCTTTCTGTGTTCGATTAGAAATTAGGTGATTTAAAAAAGGTAATTTCCTCCTTCTTCAGTGACTCTTTAACCAGAAATGTAACTGAATGCAGTTTAATATGGTTACTGACTAACTGAGAACGAGCCTTTGAGATTTGAGCCTCTTGTGAAAGTCTTGCCGGTTTCATGCAGCTCTTTTAGTGTGATTTGTTAGCGCTGGTGGGCAAGCGTTGCGTAAGGCATGCAAGCGTTCACCAGAGACAGTTTAATATCGCCGCTATAATTTCTTCATCGAGTTCTTCAGCAGCAGCGAGAGGGAGAGTGGAAGTGTGCGAGAGGAAAGGGAGATAAAATGGGAGATGAAGTGGCTGAGGATGATGAATCGATGGGGAGGAAACACACTATTACACTCCATAAAGAAGCCATTAGTAATGTGTGTGGAATGAGAGCGCGACAGAAGAACTACTAATGCAGTTACACACGCTAACCAGAGCACACACTTATCAGAGCGCACGCTAACCAGAGCGCACACGCTAACCAGAGCACACACTTATCAGAGCGCACGCTAACTAGAGCACACACTTATCAGAGCACACGCTAACCAGAGCACACGCTAACCAGAGCACACGCTAACCAGAGCGCAGGCTAACCAGAGCACATGCTAACTAGAGCACACACTTATCAGAGCACACACTAACCAGAGCGCACGCTAACCAGAGCACACGCTAACCAGAACGCACACGCTAACCAGAGCACACACTTATCAGAGCGCACGCTAACCAGAGCGCAGACGCTAACCAGAGCACACACTTATCAGAGCACACGCTAACTAGAGCACACACTTATCAGAGCACACGCTAACCAGAGCACACGCTAACCAGAGCACACGCTAACCAGAGCGCAGGCTAACCAGAGCACATGCTAACTAGAGCACACACTTATCAGAGCACACACTAACCAGAGCGCACGCTAACCAGAGCACACGCTAACCAGAGCGCACACGCTAACCAGAGCACACACTTATCAGAGCGCACGCTAACCAGAGCGCACACGCTAACCAGAGCACACACTTATCAGAGCACACGCTAACTAGAGCACACACTTATCAGAGCACACGCTAACCAGAGCACACGCTAACCAGAGCACACGCTAACCAGAGCGCAGGCTAACCAGAGCACATGCTAACTAGAGCACACACTTATCAGAGCACACACTAACCAGAGCGCACGCTAACCAGAGCACACGCTAACCAGAACGCACGCTAACCAGAGCACACGCTAACCAGAGCACACGCTAACCAGAGCACACACTTATCAGAGCACACGCTAACCAGAGCACAAGCTAACCAGAGCACACACTTATCAGAGCAAACACTAACCAGAGCGCACGCTAACCAGAGCGCACACTAACTAGAGCACACACTTATCAGAGCACACGCTAACCAGAGCACACGCTAACCAGAGCACACGCTAACTAGAGCACACACTAACCAGAGCGCACGCTAACCAGAGCGCACGCTAACTAGAGCACACACTTATCAGAGCACGCGCTAACCAGAGCACACGCTAACCAGAGCGCACGCTAACTAGAGCACACACTTATCAGAGCACACGCTAACCAGAGCACACGCTAACCAGAGCACACGCTAACCAGAGCACACGCTAACCAGAGCGCACGCTAACCAGAGCACATGCTAACTAGAGCACACACTTATCAGAGCACACACTAACCAGAGCGCACGCTAACCAGAGCACACGCTAACCAGAGCACACGCTAACTAGAGCACACACTAACCAGAGCGCACACTAACCAGAGCGCACACTAACTAGAGCACACACTTATCAGAGCACACGCTAACCAGAGCACACGCTAACCAGAGCGCACGCTAACTAGAGCACATGCTAACTAGAGCACACACTTATCAGAGCACACACTTATCAGAGCACACGCTAACCAGAGCACACGCTAACCAGAGCACACGCTAACCAGAGCACACACTTATCAGAGCACACGCTAACCAGAGCACACGCTAACCAGAGCACACACTTATCAGAGCACACGCTAACCAGAGCGCACGCTAACCAGAGCACACGCTAACCAGAGCACACGCTAACCAGAGCACACACTAACCAGAGCACACACTTATCAGAGCGCACGCTAACCAGAACACACGCTAACCAGAGCACACGCTAACCAGAGCGCACGCTAACCAGAGCACAAGCTAACCAGAGCACACGCTAACCAGAGCACACGCTAACCAGAGCACACACTTACCAGAGCACACACTTATCAGAGCACACACTAACCAGAGCGCACGCTAACCAGAGGGCACGCTAACCAGAGGGCACGCTAACCAGAGCACGCTAACCAGAGCACACGCTAAGCAGAGCACACGCTAACCAGAGCACACACTAACCAGAGCACACACTTATCAGAGCACACGCTAACCAGAACACACGCTAACCAGAGCACACGCTAACCAGAGCGCACGCTAACCAGAGGGCACGCTAACCAGAGGGCACGCTAACCAGAGCACGCTAACCAGAGCACACGCTAAGCAGAGCACACGCTAACCAGAGCACACACTAACCAGAGCACACACTTATCAGAGCACACGCTAACCAGAACACACGCTAACCAGAGCACACGCTAACCAGAGCGCACACTAACCAGAGGGCACGCTAACCAGAGTGCACGCTAACCAGAGGGCACGCTAACCAGAGCACACGCTAACCAGAGCAC
The DNA here is from genome assembly GCF_964197995.2 of Scardinius erythrophthalmus. Lineage (NCBI taxonomy): Eukaryota > Metazoa > Chordata > Actinopteri > Cypriniformes > Leuciscidae > Scardinius > Scardinius erythrophthalmus. Next base: position 33,905,090 of record NC_138242.1, on the reverse strand, counting down.
GCTAACCAGAGCGCACGCTAACCAGAGGGCACGCTAACCAGAGCACGCTAACCAGAGCACACGCTAACCAGAGCACACGCTAACCAGAGCACACACTTATCAGAGCACACGCTAACCAGAGCACACGCTAACCAGAGCACACACTTATCAGAGCACACGCTAACCAGAGCACGCTAACCAGAGGGCACGCTAACCAGAGGGCACGCTAACCAGAGCGCACGCTAACCAGAGCGCACGCTAACCAGAGCGCACGCTAACCAGAGCACACACTAACCAGAGCACGATAACCAGAGCGCACGCTAACCAGAGCGCACGCTAACCAGAGCACGCTAACCAGAGGGCACGCTAACCAGAGTGCACGCTAACCAGAGGGCACGCTAACCAGAGCGCACGCTAACCAGAGGGCACGCTAACCAGAGCGCACGCTAACCAGAGCGCACGCTACCCAGAGCACACGATAACCAGAGCGCACGCTAACCAGAGCGCACGCTAACCAGAGCACACGCTAACCAGAGGGCACACTAACCAGAGCGCACGCTAACCAGAGCGCACGCTAACCAGAGGGCACGCTAACCAGAGCGCACGCTAACCAGAGCACACGCTAACCAGAGCACGCGCTAACCAGAGGGCACACTAACCAGAGCACACACTAACCAGAGGGCACACTAACCAGAGCACACACTAACCAGAGCACACGCTAACCAGAGGGCACACTAACCAGAGGGCACACGCTAACCAGAGCACACACTAACCAGAGGGCACACTAACCAGAGCGCACGCTAACCAGAGCACACGCTAACCAGAGCACATGCTAACCAGAGCACACGCTAACCAGAGGGCACACTAACCAGAGCACACACTAACCAGAGGGCACACTAACCAGAGCACACACTAACCAGAGGGCACACTAACCAGAGCACACACTAACCAGAGGGCACACTAACCAGAGCAGTGTGTTCAACCAGAGCACACGCTAACCAGAGGGCACACTAACCAGAGGGCACACGCTAACCAGAGCGCACGCTAACCAGAGCACACGCTAACCAGAGCACACGCTAACCAGAGCGCACGCTAACCAGAGCACAAGCTAACCAGAGCACACGCTAACCAGAGCACACGCTAACCAGAGCACAAGCTAACCAGAGCACACGCTAACCAGAGCACGCTAACCAGAGCGCACGCTAACCAGAGGGCACGCTAACCAGAGCACGCTAACCAGAGCACACGCTAACCAGAGCACACACTTATCAGAGCACACGCTAACCAGAGCACAAGCTAACCAGAGCACACGCTAACCAGAGCACACGTTAACCAGAGCGCACGCTAACCAGAGCACACGCTAACCAGAGGGCACGCTAACCAGAGGGCACGCTAACCAGAGCGCACGCTAACCAGAGCGCACGCTAACCAGAGCACACACTAACCAGAGCACGATAACCAGAGCGCACGCTAACCAGAGCGCACGCTAACCAGAGGGCACGCTAACCAGAGCGCACGCTAACCAGAGCGCACGCTAACCAGAGGGCACGCTAACCAGAGTGCACGCTAACCAGAGGGCACGCTAACCAGAGCGCACGCTAACCAGAGGGCACGCTAACCAGAGCGCACGCTAACCAGAGCGCACGCTACCCAGAGCACACGATAACCAGAGCGCACGCTAACCAGAGCGCACGCTAACCAGAGCACACGCTAACCAGAGGGCACACTAACCAGAGCGCACGCTAACCAGAGCGCACGCTAACCAGAGGGCACGCTAACCAGAGCACACGCTAACCAGAGCACACGCTAACCAGAGCACACGCTAACCAGAGCACGCGCTAACCAGAGGGCACACTAACCAGAGCACACACTAACCAGAGGGCACACTAACCAGAGCACACACTAACCAGAGCACACGCTAACCAGAGGGCACACTAACCAGAGGGCACACGCTAACCAGAGCGCACGCTAACCAGAGGGCACACTAACCAGAGTGCACGCTAACCAGAGCACACGCTAACCAGAGCACACGCTAACCAGAGCACACGCTAACCAGAGGGCACACTAACCAGAGCACACATTAACCAGAGGGCACACTAACCAGAGCACACACTAACCAGAGCACACGCTAACCAGAGGGCACACTAACCAGAGCACACACTAACCAGAGCAGTGTGTTCAACCAGAACACACGCTAACCAGAGGGCACACTAACCAGAGCAGTGTGTTCAACCAGAGCACACGCTAACCAGAGGGCACACTAACCAGAGCAGTGTGTTCAACCAGAGCACACGCTAACCAGAGGGCACACTAACCAGAGGGCACACGCTAACCAGAGGGCACACTAACCAGAGCACACACTAACCAGAGGGCACACTAACCAGAGCAGTGTGTTCAACCAGAGCACACGCTAACCAGAGGGCACACTAACCAGAGGGCACACGCTAACCAGAGCGCATGCTAACCAGAGCACACGCTAACCAGAGCACACGCTAACCAGAGCGCACACTAACCAGAGCACAAGCTAACCAGAGCACACGCTAACCAGAGCACACGCTAACCAGAGCACACACTTATCAGAGCACACGCTAACCAGAGCACGCTAACCAGAGCGCACGCTAACCAGAGGGCACGCTAACCAGAAGGCACGCTAACCAGAGCGCACACTAACCAGAGCGCACGCTAACCAGAGCGCACGCTAACCAGAGGGCACACTAACCAGAGGGCACACGCTAACCAGAGCGCACGCTAACCAGAGGGCACGCTAACCAGAGCGCACGCTAACCAGAGCACACGCTAACCAGAGCACACACTAACCAGAGCACACGCTAACCAGAGGGCACACTAACCAGAGCAGTGTGTTCAACCAGAGCACACGCTAACCAGAGGGCACACTAACCAGAGGGCACACGCTAACCAGAGCGCATGCTAACCAGAGCACACGCTAACCGGAGCGCATACTAACCAGAGCACACGCTAACCAGAGCACCACACGTTAACCAGAGAACACGCTAACCAGAGAGCACACTAACCAGAGCGCACGCTAACCAGAGCGCACAATAACCAGAGCGCACACTAACCAGAGCACGCTAACCAGAGCACGCTAACCAGAGCGCATGCTAACCAGAGCACACGCTAACCAGAGCGCATGCTAACCAGAGCACACGCTAACCAGAGCACCACACGCTAACCAGAGAACACGCTAACCAGAGAACACACTGACCAGAGAGCACGCTAACCAGAGCGCACAATAACCAGAGGGCACACTAACCAGAGGGCACACGCTAACCAGAGCGCACGCTAACCAGAGGGCACGCTAACCAGAGTGCACGCTAACCAGAGCACACGCTAACCAGAGCGCACGCTAACCAGAGGGCACACTAACCAGAGCACACACTAACCAGAGGGCACACTAACCAGAGCACACACTAACCAGAGGGCACACTAACCAGAGCAGTGTGTTCAACCAGAGCACACGCTAACCAGAGGGCACACTAACCAGAGGGCACACGCTAACCAGAGCGCATGCTAACCAGAGCACACGCTAACCAGAGCGCATACTAACCAGAGCACACGCTAACCAGAGCACCACACGTTAACCAGAGAACACGCTAACCAGAGAGCACACTAACCAGAGAGCACGCTAACCAGAGCGCACGCTAACCAGAGCGCACAATAACCAGAGCGCACACTAACCAGAGCACGCTAACCAGAGCGCATGCTAACCAGAGCACACGCTAACCAGAGCGCATGCTAACCAGAGCACACGCTAACCAGAGCACCACACGCTAACCAGAGAACACGCTAACCAGAGAACACACTGACCAGAGAACACGCTAACCAGAGAACACACTGACCAGAGAGCACGCTAACCAGAGCGCACAATAACCAGAGCGCACACTAACCAGAGCACGCTAACCAGAGCACCACACGCTAACCAGAGAACACGCTAACCAGAGAACACACTGACCAGAGAACACGCTAACCAGAGAACACACTGACCAGAGAGCACGCTAACCAGAGCGCACAATAACCAGAGCGCACACTAACCAGAGCACGCTAACCAGAACACACTGACCAGAGAGCACGCTAACCAGAGCGCACAATAACCAGAGCGCACACTAACCAGAGCACGCTAACCAGAGCGCATGCTAACCAGAACACACTGACCAGAGAGCACGCTAACCAGAGCGCACAATAACCAGAGCGCACACTAACCAGAGCACGCTAACCAGAGCGCATGCTAACCAGAGCACACGCTAACCAGAGCGCATGCTAACCAGAGCACACGCTAACCAGAGCACCACACGTTAACCAGAGAACACGCTAACCAGAGAGCACGCTAACCAGAGCGCATGCTAACCAGAGCACACGCTAACCAGAGCACCACACGCTAACCAGAGAACACGCTAACCAGAGAACACACTGACCAGAGAGCACGCTAACCAGAGCGCACGCTAACCAGAGCATACTAACCAGAGCACACAATAACCAGAGCACACGCTAACTGTTCTAGACTACAACAACAGAGAAATAAAAGATCAGATAGATAGATAGATAGATAGATAAGATAGATATACAGATAGATAGATAGATAGATAGATAGATAGAGAGATAGACACAGATAGACACAGATAGATAGAGAGATAGATGACAGATAGATAGACAGATAGATAGATGATAGATAGATAGACAGATAGATAGATAGATAGATAGATAGATAGATAGATAGATAGACACAGATAGATAGACAGATAGATAGATAGATAAGATAGATAGATAGATAGATAGATAGATAGATAGATAGATAGATAGACAGATAGATAGACACAGATAGATAGAGAGATAGATGACAGATAGATAGACAGATAGATAGATAGATAGATAGATAGATAGATAGATAGATAGATAGATAGATAGATAGATAGATAGATAGATAGATAGATAGATAGACAGATAGATAGATAGATAGATAAGATAGATAGATAGATAGATAGATAGATAGATAGATAGATAGACAGATAGATAGAGAGATAGATGATAGATAGATAGACAGATAGATAGACACAGATAGATAGAGAGATAGATGATAGATAGATAGACAGATAGAGAGATAGATAGATGATAGATAGAGAGATAGATAGATAGATAGATAGATAGATAGATAGATAGATAGATAGATAGATAGATAGATAGATAGATAGATAGATAGATAGATAGATAGATAGATAGATAGATGAGTAAATCTGCATCAGAGTTTCGGGATCTTCACTGAAGCCAGACCTGATGATGATGATGAAGATGATGATGATGAGATTCGGGTTATAAACAGGTCAGTCTTCATCTGATCAGCCGGTCAGGAGCCAGTGCTCAACTTTACTCTGAGAGGGAATAAACATCCCGGCCTAATCTGAGTCAGATCCTGCTATAATGATGCTTGCAAACAAAAAGCATTATATTTTTATAGCTGTATGTTCTCTTCTAGCAGACAGTAATGGACGGGGCACAGATGTCAGAGGATATTTATCATTCATTAGAGGCTCTTTTCTTCCTAATGTAAACGACTGGCCATGAAAACACTTAATGTGCGTCATGTGTCTCAATGCAAGCGTTCAGTCTGTTAGTGGAGCGGTCATAACGTTTCTCTCAGGGTTGCTGAGCACCGAAACACAAAACAAGAAACTCTCAGTGAGTCTGTCAGACTTCACTGCCCCCTGCTGGACAAACTCTCACACTGACCGTGAGCATCATCAGTGTAAAGCTGGACATTAATATGTGGAGTCTGACTGTTAATTATGGAGGCTTGTTTCCGTCACAGAATAAAACATAAAAAAGGTGATTGTGACTTTTTCTCTCACAATTGCGAGTTTACATCTAGCAATTCTGACTTTTTTATATAAAACTTTTTATATAGTCACAATTGTGAGTCATAAAGACAGAACTGATTGATATAAAGTTGCAACTGTGTGTTAAAAAGTCAGAGTTGATTGATATAAAGTTGCAGTTTTTTTTTTTCTCCATTAGGTCACCTGATGGAGTTTTTCGGTTCCTTGCCACTGTTGCCTTTGGCTTGCTCAGTTGGGGATACTTAATATAATTAATCAATCAACAATACTATTGATCAGCATTACCAAACGTGGACGTTTTTCACTAGAAACAAACACTGATGTACTATTTTATTTAATACTGTGAAGCTGCTTTGATACAATCTGTATTGTGAAAAGCGCTATATAAATAAAGTTGACTTGACTTGACTTATAAAGTCAGAATTGATTGATATAAAGTTGCAATTGTGTGTTATAAAGTCAGAATTGATTGATATAAAGTTGCAATTGTGTGTTATAAAGTCAGAATTGTGTGATATAAAGTTGCAACTGTGTGTTATAAAGTCAGAATTGATTGATATAAAGTTGCAATTGTGTGTTATAAAGTCAGAATTGTGTGATATAAAGTTGCAACTGTGTGTTATAAAGTCAGAATTGTGTGATATAAAGTTGCAATTGTGTGTTATAAAGTCAGAATTGTGTGATATAAAGTTGCAATTGTGTGTTATAAAGTCAGAATTGTGTGATATAAAGTTGCAATTGTGTGTTATAAAGTCAGAATTGATTGATATAAAGTTGCAATTGTGTGTTATAAAGTCAGAATTGTGTGATATAAAGTTGCAACTGTGTGTTATAAAGTCAGAATTGATTGATATAAAGTTGCAATTGTGTGTTATAAAGTCAGAATTGTGTGATATAAAGTTGCAACTGTGTGTTATAAAGTCAGAAACTCAGAATTGTGTGATATAAAGTTGCAATTGTGTGTTATAAAGTCAGAATTGTGTGATATAAAGTTGCAACTGTGTGTTATAAAGTCAGAATTGTGTGATATAAAGTTGCAACTGTGTGTTATAAAGTCAGAATTGTGTGATATAAAGTTGCAACTGTGTGTTATAAAGTCAGAATTGTGTGATATAAAGTTGCAACTGTGTGTTATAAAGTCAGAATTGATTGATATAAAGTTGCAATTGTGTGTTATAAAGTCAGAATTGTGTGATATAAAGTTGCAACTGTGTGTTATAAAGTCAGAAACTCAGAATTGTGTGATATAAAGTTGCAATTGTGTGTTATAAAGTCAGAATTGTGTGATATAAAGTTGGAAATGTGTGTTATAAAGTCAGAGTTGATTGATATAAAGTTGCAATTGTGTGTTATAAAGTCAGAATTTTGAGATATAAACAATTACGAGAAATTACTTTTTTTTTCTCAGAATTGCATGTTTATATCTCGCAATTCTGACTTTAAAGCACTTGGGAAATATAAAGTGAGAATTGCATGATATAATTCATATCTTTTTTTCCTTAGAATTGGACTTTATAACTCATAATTGCGAGTATATATCTCACAGTTCCGAGAAAAGATATCAGAATTGTGAGATGTGAACTCAAAATTTTGTGTTATAAAGTCATAATTGCGAGTCTAAATGTTGTATTCTGTGGCTTAAACAAACTTCCATTGTTAATATCTAGAAATAAAAAAAACTGGAGCTCTCGTGCTCCTCTAACCCAGCGGCTGTAATGAATAATAATAATAACTTTATTTTGTGTAGTGACTCCTTCAAAGCACCAACAAAGACAAACACTCACACACCTTGAATGAGGTTCAGCTTCACGAGTTCATGTCAGGTCAGATCTCAACCCAGCCAGAAGATGGCAGCAACACACACACAAACAGCACAAATGCTGATGGCTTTCCTCAAGGACCTTAGAAGCAATAAACCACAAGATGTAACAAACAAAATATACATTAGCATTTACATTAATGAATTTGGCAGATACTTTTATCTAAAGTGACTTACATTGCATTCCAGGTGTAGATGTTATCAGTTCATGCATTCGCTGTCTGGGACTCGACCCCATGACCTTGGCATTTGCTCTACTTTTTGAAATACAGGAAAGATAGAGAAACTATATTTGGATTTTCATGAAGGAAAATGTTCAAGCTGTAAGAAGATAGTTAGAGAAGTTAAACATGAAAGGACAGAAACCAATGATTAAAGTGATACTTTAATATTATTGAATTGCAATCACCAATAAAACTCATTGTATTAAGTATCCAATCGTCATACTTGAGAAAACAGTAAAGTTTTGATTATGGAAATTTACTCAAGTAGCTTATGAGGAATATATAAGTAAAGCTATTAAAGAAACTGATATTAAACGGGGTGGGCTGATTTGTCACAACCTTTGGCCAGTGTGTCGCACCCTAGCAACACCCTACCAACAGGATAGCAATGCGCTGACTCACAGAAAACAGCAACTCCCTAGAAACCACCCAGAACACCCTAGCAACAAAACAGTAAAACTGGCGGGAACACCTTAGCAAATAGCAACTGCATAGCAACCAACGCCTTGGCAACCCCTGTCATTTTCTTCCAAAAATATTAAAACATTGTTTCATTAAGATACTGTTAATAATGTTTTAAGTGCATCTGATTATTACTTATTCATACATGGCACTTTGATTAAATGCTAACCACATATTAGTTGTTACTCATTACAAATACAGACGACTCTGGGAAAGACGGGATGGTTCGCATTACAAAACATCGCACATTGTTAATAATTCTTAAGCCAAAAGGAATTACATTTTTAAAATCATTGACTTGTTTAAAATCATTAAATACGGAATGGAACTTACAAGAACAGCTTTACATCTCGCATTGGAGATTCATTGCAACTGGTCATAGATTCTGACTCATGATTCGCGAAATGAGGATTCGACTCAGTGATTCAGTAGCAAATCGCATCTCTATCACTGACTCCCGGCACTTTCCCTCCGATTTTTCTTGTTATTTTTTTTTTTGCGGGTTGCAGTCGTAAATGTTACGAAACGATCTGCAGAAATGAGTCGGAATAAAAGTGTTTATTAAAAATTTTAGGCCTATACTGTGGCGTTAATGATTAAAATAAAGTCATCATAGCTGAGTGACCTTTAGTGCGTTGCTATGGAGTTGCTAGCGTGGCCTGTAGGCCTATATATTTTGCGCCGCAGCTTTTAATGTTGTGGTGAGTTGTTTACTATAATATATCTGTGGGATTATTTCACTTTTTTTCGTCCAGCAGATAGAAATAGTAAGTCTCATAGCGAAACTTTCCTAAACAAAGTTTGAGGCGAAAATAGGTTAAACCAAAATGACCCCTCACATGAACACGTGGTACATTCCAGCGGGACCCCATCCCCCCTAAACTCATGGTACATTCCAGTGGAATACAATGTAGCGGGACTGAATGAAAGAGAAAAGAGACTAAAGTTTGAATGAGAGAGAGAGAGAGAGAGAGAGAGAGACAGAGAGAGAGAGGAGCAGAGCTAATGGACATCTAAACAAAACTCTGATGATTTCAGTTCGCTTTAGTAGTTTATGAGCTGAGTTATTTTAGATGAAGATGAAGATGAAGATGAAGATGCTGTGGCCGATTGCTGTGGTTTTCGCATCACTGATTTGCGTTCAGGCTCAGCAGAGAGGTAAACTCTCTCACACACACACACACACACACACACACACACACACACACACACACACACATCTGTGCTCATATATTAATCTACGGTGTTTTTATTGCAGATAAAACTGTGTAAATAATAATATTGAAAATATAAGATTTAAGATGAGCGTAGAACTCTTTATTCTGCTCATTGAATGCATTTACTCTCTTCCCATGTGTTCAGATTTAGTGTTTACTGCATGATATTCTTTAAAATATGTTCAGTACTTTGGTGATATCGTGGTAAAATTATGATAAAACCGTGGAATTTCCAGAATAGATGTGCAAAACATAGTATTTTCATGGTACATGTCCATAAAATCATGGTAAAACTATAGTATTGTTTGGTTAGTGGTAGTAAAAGTTACAGGGGACGTGTGACTGTGAGTGGGTTTTACTTCTTTTATAGATATGTGAACGTGGTGGGTGATGAATTAAACAATTAAATGTGTTTAAGTGTTAATAGTTACTTTAATAGCAAAGGCAGTAACACTTTATTCTACAGAGTCATTGTTACATATGTTACATGTACTTACCATAGTAATAACAGTAAATCATGCATAATTATATGCAACTAACCCTCAACCAAATCCTAATCCTACCCTAACCCTATAGTAAGTACGTGTTTAATTAATATTACTCAGTACTTAAATATGTAATTACACTGTAACAATGACACCTTAAAATAAAGTGTAACCGCAAAAGCACTGATTTCTTGTAACATTAGTAACAGTGCTCAGCTGTTAAATGCTTCATGTGGTCTAATTCAGTCAACACACAGCGAGTGATGGGTCCATGAGGACGATGTTAACTTCTGCTTTGGATATTTGCATTGATGGTTTAGCATTTGCACATTAACGAGGTTTGTCACCCGCAGGTTTGTTGAACACGTAGAGGTCAGGAAGCCACTAATGTAGTGTATCTGTGAGCCGTAAAGCAGCGAGTGTCCGCTTACACCTCAGTCCTGTGAAACCTTATCGACTGAACTTTCATCTGATCTGTGTGTGTTCTTTGTGCTGAATGTGTGGGTCACATGAGACTCCTGTCCCGGTCCATTAACGGCTAATCCTGGAGGGTTTAGTTCTGGTGAGCGGCGTTAGTTAACTGGTCATGAAAGCCTCTCAGTGGGAATCACTCTCATGAATAACACGAGGACATTTGCGTTATTTAAACTTTAATAGACTTCTAGATCCAGAGCAGAGCGGGCAAAGAAGTGATAATGTCTGTATAGTGTGTATTAATTTTTATTTCACTACATCAAGTTAAACTTGCATTTGCAAGTAAAAAAAATTGCAAAAAATTTATTTAAGTAGTTTTATAGTTTTTCAGTTAACTATAATAATCTTGGTTTGCAACATCTTAACAAAAGACAAAAGAAATTAATGTCTTTTGATGTTGCCTTTATTTATAGTAAGTAAAAATAATTTAATATTAGCTAAGATTATGTTTTTAGTTTTATTCTAAGTGTTTTTGGTGTTTGTTTATGGTGTAAACGCCACACAAAAATATTAATTAAGTACATGGTTTTGATAATAAATAATATTTTTACCTTGTATGAATGTTTTTGTCTTTGGGGAAAATATATAAAATCAAAACTTAAGGTTTGAAGCAAATCACATTTGAGAAAAACTGATACATTTATTTGTTTGTTTTTGAAAGTATCATTTGTTTCCAGAATCATTTCAAACTACATGTTCAGATTTAGAAATGTATCATGTAACATATATATATATATATATAGTGGCTGCATCTGTGTGTCTTTATCAGCTTCGATCGCTCTGCAAGTGTGAGATTTCTAATCATTCGGCATTTGGCGCTGAATTGACTGAATCACATTGTGAGGTTCTTATCAGCTCCACTTGATCTGATTACAGACTCCGTTCACATGCAAATCCGGCAGATCTCCTGTTCTGTCCCGGAGCCGCTTCATCCAGACGCTTTGATTCGCAGTCTCTGCTGATCTCATCACCAATGCATGCCACTTCAAATGCTTCTTCTAGACACGATTCAGGAGATCAGCTCCTTCTTCCACTTAAAACATTCCCAGATCTAATCTTGTTTTCCAGACCCGACTGAAAGCTGAGCTTTAGGAGTCGTTTGGGTCGGAAGCATCAGTGTGTGAGGATGTTTAAACTCTGTGTTCACACCAGACGAGCCGCTGACGACGCTCTGAGATGCGATCGTCTTGTCGTCTTCTTCCGCTGAGATCATTCCTCTAAAGCTTAGGGAGAAATCTGAGCCCGTGTGGAGCGTCACAGCAAGAAATGCTGTTCTTACTTAGTATTTTTGTCTTGTCTCTAGTCCAAATATCAAAAATTCTTAAATCAAGATGCATTTACTAGATGAGAAAAATTATATAAGATATTATGTTTTGTTTTCAGTGAGTTTTTGCTTAAAACAAGCAAGATTATCTGCTAATGTAGAAAGAAAAATAATATTTTTTCTGTTTTAATTGTTTATTTTTCTGACCGCATTGGCAGATAATCTTGCTTGTTTAAACTAAAAACTCACTTCATTTTGATTTTCATCCCCAGAAAACAAGACATAATATCTTAAAGCATTTTACTCATCTAGGAAATTCATATCGATTTAAGAATTTGTAGATATTTGGACTGGAAACAAGACACAAATACTAAGCAAGAAAAGCATTTTTTGCAGTGTATAATGTGATCTGGGTGTATATATGAGTTGTTTCTCTTGATCTCTTAACCATGAAAGTGCATCTGTCTTATAAACATCTAATTCACTTCTTAGTGTAGTTGTGTAAAGAAGATTGAGGAGTTCGCAGCAGATGTGTGTGTGTTCTCAGCGTGTGTGTCACATGCAAACGCAGGCCAGATGTGCCGTAATGACTTCAGTCATCAGCGTCTCTTTATCTGTCGAGTGTTTGAAGTGTGTGTGTGTGTGTGTGTGTGTGTGTGTGTGTGTGTGTGTGTGTGTGTGTGTGTGTTCAGCACCGCTGGGGTCCATTCAGAGCCACGACTCCCCCGAGACACACACCGTCTGCCGGTGACACACACTCAACACACACAAGCTGATATTCAGTGGCATTGAGATCGTTTGGTGAGGCACAGAAATTAGCAGCACTAAAGGCCCTAAAACCCTTTACTATGGTAAAATCAGTGTAAATCACAGCCTGGAAGGGCTTGTTGCTTGTATAAACCACTGATTATGCATGATAAAACAATAATCAGATGCATGTATGATGAAGAGTTTGACCTCTTGATCTTCTTCATCTTCTTCATCGTCTTCATCTTCACGGTTCCTCTCTTTGAACTCTTTGCTGTCAGTAATGACCGGTCAGCAGAGAGGATGGTTATCTCCTCATGAGAATTGATGACTGCTTTTGTCTAGTGTCCAAAGCGTAGTTATTTGTGTCATGAATGGCGGCACACAGACACGTGGGCGGGTGATGGATCGCTCTTCAAAGAGAGAAAGAGAAGGTTGAGCAGTTCTGAGCAATTGCCTCTTAAACGGCGAGTTATTAAACAGCTCTATGATGTTTTTTCCCATCTTTAACTTTCTTCAGTGTGTGATGTTGTTGTTGTGTGATCATGAAGAAGCTCCAGCTCTTCTCTATATCAGAGTCAGTGTTCCTGAACTCCTGAAACGCCTCCACTGTAGTCTTGAGTTTCTTCCGGGAACGAACACGTCACAATATTCCTCATTATAATAATTCATGCGCAGAATAAAGGGGCGGGGCCTGGTTGAGTTAGTTAGTAGTGTGTTAAACTGGCGGTTATGGAAAGGGGCGGGACATTTCCCAAACACACTGGAAGCGCTCGACCAATCACTACACACTGCTCCAGCCGACCAATCAGAGCACAGTGTGCTTTTCAGGAGGAGGGGCTTCATAGAGACAGGAAGTAAACAGAGCGTTACTGACAGACTGGGAAGAGAGGAGCCGCAACAATGGAGAATATGAGGAGAATAATCAACATTCAAGCAGGAAAACCTGTTCTAGTGGAGTCTGAAACAACATCAAGACTTTGAGTGCGTTATAGTTCCTCTTTAAACATTTTCCATCTGTCATTCCAGGTCTGTTTCCCGCTATCCTGAACCTCGCCAGTAATGCCGAAATCTCCACCAACGCGACCTGTGGCGATCCCGCTCCCGAGATGTACTGTAAACTAGTGGAACACGTTCCCGGAAGACGAATCCGTAACCCTCAGTGTCGGCTCTGTGACGCTAGCAGCCAGAATCCCAAAGGTAACAGAATCCCAAAATCTTAAACTAGATTAATCAGCAACACTTTACAATAAAAGTCCCTTTAGTTCATGCATTAACTAACAATACGTAACAATGAGTAATACATGTGTTACAGTGTTTATTAATCTTTGTTAAAGGGATAGTTCACCCAAAAATGAAAATTAGCCCATGATTTACTCTCCCTCAAATCATCCTAGGTGTTTATGACATTCTTCTTTCACACGAACACAATCAGAGTTATATTAAAAAATGTCCTGACTCTTCCAAGCTTTATAATGGCAGTGAATGGCCGTTTCTGTTCTGAAGTCCATCATAAGTGCATCTATTCATCATAAAAGTGCATGTATCCATGATAAAAGTGTATTATCCATGATAAAAGTGCATCTATCCATGATAAAAGTGTTATCCATGATAAAAGTCCATCTATCCATCATAAAAGTGCATCTGTCCATCATAAAAGTGCATCTGTCCATCATAAAAGTGCATCTGTCCATCATAAAAGTGCATCTGTCCATCATAAAAGTGCATCTGTCCATCATAAAAGTCCATCTATCCATCATAAAAGTGCATCTGTCCATCATAAAAGTGCATCTATCATCATAAAAGTGCATCTATTCATCATAAAAGTGCATCTATCCATGATAAAAGTGCATCTGTTTATCATAAAAGTGCATCTGTCCATCATAAAAGTGCATCTGTCCATCATAAAAGTGCATCTATTCATCATAAAAGTGCATCTGTCCATCATAAAAGTGTATCTATCCATCGTAAAAGTGCATCTATCCATCATAAAAGTGCATCTGTCCATCATAAAAGTGCATCTGTCCATCATAAAAGTGTATCTATTGTTGTATAATATCAAGAAAATGCAATTACCTGCCTCCTTGTTTATTATAGATGCCTTTATTGTTATACATATTTAGCCAATGTATTGGATATAATGCATTGCATTCAATGTTGTTATTTATTTTGTTTGTAAAAGATGGCCTATATTGTTTTGGCATAGATGTACAGTAATTAATTATGTATGTATATGTGATTGTGCCAACCCATGTTAAGAGGAGCAGAAAAATGTGATTATGTGTGTGCACTAGACTCCTAGAACTGTAAATGAACTCAGCCATCTTAGTTGAGTTTACTGTAGTTCAAGGACATGAAGAGATGGACTGCTTGCACCTGACTAGAGAAGAATCTGGGAAACTTTGGAGGAGTGACAACCCAACGTCTGTTGAAAACAACAGGAGTATAAAAGACTGATGAACTGTTTGCCTCGGGGGATACTGATACGCCAGTGTGCCCCCGACGCCTAGAAGCCCAGAGCTGAGGACAAGAAACCCCAAGCAGAAGTGAAGAAGCCCAGAGCTTACTACACCTTTGATTCAAGATGTTATTATAGTATTTTATACTTAAACGATGAAGTTTTATTTGCCTTTATATTTTTGTTTATTTTAAAAGAAAAGTAACCAATTAAAATAAACTTAATTGATTACATAATCTGCCTACCGAGACTTAGATTTATGATGCTGAAAGACTTTTAATGCGAACATACCACAGGGGAGTCTTCTGACCAAATTGTAAGTACCTTTTGAATGCTTACGGTTTAGGTCAGATTTGACTTTCTTTACCTTACCTGAGAATAATAAATAAATAGGTAAAAGGTGTTAAGAAGAAAGTACACACCGTAAAACACTATCCATCATAAAAGTGCATCTATCCATCATAAAAGTGCATCTGTCCATCATAAAAGTGTATCTATCCATCATAAAAGTGCATCTGTCCATCATAAAAGTGCATCTATCCATCATAAAAGTGCATCTGTCCATCATAAAAGTGCATCTGTCCATCATAAAAGTGTATCTATCCATCATAAAAGTGCATCTATCCATCATAAAAGTGCATCTATTCATCATAAAAGTGCATCTGTCCATCATAAAAGTGTATCTATTCATCATAAAAGTGCATCTGTCCATCATAAAAGTGCATCTGTCCATCATAAAAGTGTATCTATCATCATAAAAGTGCATCTGTCCATCATAAAAGTGTATCTATCCATCATAAAAGTGCATCTATCCATCATAAAAGTGCATCTGTCCATCATAAAAGTGCATCTGTCCATCATAAAAGTGTATCTATCATCATAAAAGTGCATCTGTCCATCATAAAAGTGCATCTATCCATCATAAAAGTGCATCTATCCATCATAAAAGTGCATCTATCCATCATAAAAGTGCATCTGTCCATCATAAAAGTGCATCTGTCCATCATAAAAGTGCATCTTGGGCTAATTTTTATTTTTGGGTGAGCTGTCCCTTTAATGTGCCGGTCTAGTTAATTCATGGTGCATCAGTGTCTATGTAGTCTTGCACATTCGTGGTGGTTTTTCCTGCTAACCGTAGATCATGTTTATTTCTGTTCAAACAGAGCAACATCCCATTACTAACGCCATCGACGGCACTAACCAGTGGTGGCAAAGCCCGAGCATCAAGAACGGGCGTCAGTTCCACTGGGTCACGATCACGCTGGACCTTCGACAGGTAGGACTGCGCTAATCTGGTGCTCAGATGCTAACTCTGTGTCCGCGTCTCCTATCCGCAGAATCAGCTGTTTCCTGTCAATGCGTTCATATAATAACTAGAAGAACAACGTGCAGTTAACTATTTTACACTATAACATTATGATTACAATAATAATTACATAATATGTTAACAAATACCAGTTTGCATCAGTGTTATTTCAAGTATAGTTTTTAGTAGTTTTTCATTAATATTTTTAAGTAGTTTTTATTCTGTTTTAATTTTAGTTATTTTAAGGGTATTTTTGCTTTTTTTATTTTTAAATATGTCTGTATAGACTGCATTAATTTTTAGTTTAGTTTTATTTATTTCAGGACATCAAGTTAAACTTGCATTTGCAAGTAGGTGAAATAAAATAAGTTTCTGAGTTATTAATGAATTTAATTCCAAGCAACGAAAATGTTTTTCATGTTTTTTAGTTTTAGTTTCAATAACCTTGGTTTGCAATATCTTAACAGAAGATAAAAGAAAAGACAATAGAATTAAAGGTATTTTGATGTTGCCTTTATTAATAAGATAATAAGATGTATTTAGTTTTATTCTAAGTTCTATTTTATATCATAGCTAGTTTAGCTTTTGTTTATGGTGTAAAAAGCCAACAGAATCATTATTTTGACTTACATCAAGTAGCATTTTTGTATTATGTCTAAAGAAAATATATTAAGTAAGTACATGGTCTTGATAATAAATAATCTATTACTTTGCATGAAAATATATTAAATCGAAACTTAAGTTTTAAACCAAACCAAATTTAAGAAAAACTGAAACATCTGGCTGTTAAAAAAAAAAAAAGTTGGTTTTGACAACTTTTTGATACTTTGTTGATACTTTGTTTTCAAAGTATCATTTATTGTTATGTTCACAGACAAAATTCAGATTCTCTGATGATGCACTTAATTTACTCTTCATGCATTTACCTGTCACAGTTTTACTTATGTAATGGAGCAATCGACACTAAAGCCAAATAACCTTACAAAAGGACTAGACTGTGGAGTATATAGTGGACAGTGCATCATCTGTGACACAACTCTGCATCCTGGGATAATTGATTTTGGAGAGATTTTAAGTTAAGGAACACAGTGCCGTTTCCCAGTGAAATTAAGCTGTTTATACACCCCTCCTCCTCCTCCGTCAGGGCAGATCAGCCATTATGTCCCGTCGTTAACTTGAATGCTGTGCTAATTGTACACTAGCTGTCGGGTTCCTGTGTGTGTGTGTGTGTGTGTGTGTGTGTGTGTGTGTGTGTGTGTGTGTGTGTGAATGGAGGAGCAGTTGTGTTGTTGTGAAGCGATTCCAGGCCCCCGGGGGCCGTCGAACACAAGAGTGTTTGTCTAGAGAGGTCAAGAGACACACTAATCCCAAAACTAGAAACAATCCGCAGCATTCCAGCTCTGATAATACTCACAACTATTCCACACAATCCAGTCAACGTGATCTGACGGACACATTCCAGCCACAGTACGGGTCATGGATGTGATGATGAATGTGATGATGGTCACTCTTGTGTTCATGTGCAAATGACAACTGTTAAAATCTGCCGAGAACCCAAAAACTGCTGGATTAACTCAACGTTGGACATTTGCAAAAAAAGTTTTTTTTTTGATAAAAATGCATTTAATAATTATTTTTATTGGTAACACATTACAATACAGCTACATGAACAAATGGTTCAAATGAGTTTCGTTCTGCTTTTTGGCGCATAAACATTATCGAACATTTATCGAACTCTTGATATCGTTTTATCGAGAAAAATTATATTGCGATAATTATCGTTATCGTTTTATCGCCCAGCCCTAGTGTCGACTTACAAATTTACTGGAGAAGCAAAATGACTGAAGATACATAGAGCCCTATCTCGCACACAGCGCAATTGACTTTGTACACGACGCATGTATCATTCCTATTTCTGCACCCGCGCACAGCGGACTCTTCCCTACAGACGCACGCCGGTAAACTTGGGAATGAACTTGCGCTCCCGGGGGCGGTTCAGCGAAAGAGGAGGCGTGTTCCCGCGCAAACGTTCCCTGGTGCTATTTTGCAGTTTCAGAAAACAATTCCGCCACTGACCAGGAGAAACCTCGTCTAAAGTCAGTGCCGCGTTATTCAGAGGCTGTTTTAAGGGCGCACGCTTGGCCATAATGTAGTGTGTGCACAACGCACACACACTTTGCTTCTCTCATCTACACAGTTGCCATTTTTAGAAACCCATACATAATTACAAGGAAAAATACTCCACACGAGGGAAATCATTGTGGTGTCCATGAAGATGTGAAATAATAGGCATAAATCTAGCTTACACATTTACCCAAATTATCATACGCCTGTTTAACTGAAGCTAATCTGGGTGTGTTTCTCCGTCCCCAATGTCACTTCTCTGTGTGTTACGGCCCTGACGAGAGCATCGGTCTCCTCGGCTGTGAACCGCTCCTGGCAAATCCGCCGTTATAATAGCAATCCGCCATGGAACAAGCACGCCTGCTCTTAAAGGGAATGTGAGATGACGCTCTGATTGGTTTATTTCATGTTACGCCCAAACCACACCTATGAGTAATGAAGCGACTTCAGACCAAAACATTTTAGATCTGCGTCGGAGAGTCATTTATCTCGCCGGTATAATAGCAACAGCGCCCGAGACCCGCCCACAAAGTTACTTGCGTTTCAGATCGTTAAAATAGGGCCCTAAGACTTGATTACTGAAAAAGTATCGAAATGAAGTGAGAAAAGTAAACTTGTTTTCCCTTTTATGACCCCATTGGGAGATATTTGCTCTTATTTTAAGCATAAATTTACTTCTTTCCCATATTATTTTGCTTCTCCAGTAAATGTATATTGGTTTAAGAATGTTTAGGAATTTGTGCTGAAAAATGCAGTGCCAGAAACTCATCAACCACAGAAATCTGAATCACCTCACGTTTCCCCGGCTGAAAAACACTAAAGAATCCTGCGATGTGGTTTAGTGGAAGCAGACGAGTGTGTGTGTGTGTGTGTGTGTGTGTGTGTGTGTGTGTGTGTGTGTGTGTGTGTGTTCGTCTGCAGTGAGGATGAGTCAGGCCTTTGTCTGTGTTCAGTGAGGCCACGGGGGAGGGGCGTGACACACACACAAACACACACACACACTCACTCTCACACACACACAAACACACACACACACACACACTCTCTCTCACACACAGACAGACACACACACACACACACACACACACCTGAGGGGACGGGTGGGCCCAGGTGAGCTTTCAAGCTTTACAGCCACAATTTGGTGGTCATTCATCAGATGAAAAGGAAGAATTTTTACAAAAAATAAGTTTAAAGGAGTCGTTCACTTCAGAATTAAAATGTCCTGATAGTTTACTCTCCCGCACGTCATCCAAGATGTTCATGTCTTTCTTCAGTGGAAAAGAAATGAAGGTTTTTGAGGAACACATTCCAGGATGTTTCTCCATATAGTGTCTTCAATGGGGTCCAACGGGATGAAGGTCCAGATTGATTTGTCTAGATGAGACTCTTATTCCTCGGCTGGATCGTGTCGAGACTTTGAAGCTGCACTGAAACTCACATCTGGACCTTCGACCCGTTGGACCCCATTGAAGACACTATATGGAGGAACATCCTGGATCATTTTCCTCAAAAACCTATTTCTGGCCTCTATGGAAATGTAGAAATTACTGTTTTCAAACAGGTTTCCTGATCATTCTTTATCGCCTGTTATTGGTCAGTTAAACAGATAGCCCCGCCCTAAACTCACGTCATTGGTCAGTTAAACAGATAGCCCCGCCCTAAACACACGTCATTGGTTGAGACAGACGTTGACGTCGCGCTGCTCAAACTGGGAGAGTTTGTATTTGTAATGAATGATTTTGCAAAGGTCAGGGTTCAGAGATGTTTACGTTTCTTTGACTCGCAACACAAAGCAAACGCCAGCACCTGTTTGATCGAGTGTCGTCGTAGAGTAGCACTGTTTACGGCTTCTTCACAGCTGTGTGTGTGTGTGTGTGTGTGTGTGATAAAGAGAGTGTGACCAACACAGCTGTTGAAGATCTTCCTGAGGTGTTTGGACAGCAGAACGTGTGTGTGTGTGTGTGTGTGTGTGTGTGTGTGTGTGTGTGTGTGTGTCTCTATGTGTGTGTGTGTTTACGGCCTGATAGTGTCTCTGTCTGGGGGGCCAAACGTCTCCTTGGCTTGTGTTTGTTTGGCCAGATCGTGTTCGCTGGATGAGGCGACTGGTTTCTGAGGCTGGTTATCGTCTTCAGGGTGTGAATCTGCTGGGATTTATCCCGTTTTGGTGGGATTTTACTAATAAGTTTAAGATTCCAGTAGCCTTATTAACATGGGAAAGTCTTTACTTTGCCAAATCATTGGTAATGATAAATTACAGACATACACATTTACACGAAAATCAAAAAAGATAGTTTTTTTTAATTTTCAATACAGTAAAACTTGAAGATAGAGTAAAACTTGATCGAAAACAATAAGCGCACAATAATGTGTTTCGTTATCTAAATGTTATTCAGCCTGTTGCTGTTAGAATTATCCAAACGCCCTTGAGTTTGTCCAGACGACACAATGTTTTACATCTTCAGGAAACAATGATTATTTTGTCTAATGTGAAGTTCAGTGAAACTCAACAGTGTCAGAGAATGAGACGTTTGACCTCAGTGAGTTAGAAACAGTTTCTCCCGGTATATCCAGATTCACACAGAAATACACCTCGTTCACTCATTTATTGTAATATTTCTTGGAGCAGTTGTTGTTTTCCCTAGCAACCATCCCATAATTCTACAGTAAGGCAGCCTGTGATTATCATCACTGCTGAATGAAAGTGGAAAATCACTCCCTGTAATCCGTGATTTCCCTGCATCTTCACAAACGTTTTATTCCGGGGATTCCGGAAATCTCATGATCAAATGCAGAGACACTCGAACGCTGTCATTACAGTCAGACGAGATGAAGACGTGCGTTTGTGTGTGTCTTCGTCTTTACATTGCTAAGGGTCCAGTAAACACACACACACACACACACACACACACACACACTCATACTTGTAAATGTGGTTTACAGGGATTCTCCGCAGGCGTAATGGTTCATGCTGTGTATTGTATCCTCTTAAACTAAACCTACATCACAGAACCCATTAGAGCGTAATGTGTATTATCACACAGGAATAGCTTCAGTACAGTAAGCCCATGTGTTCAGGTGAGGTGTGTGTGAAACAGATTCAACCCAGTGCTCGTCTAGAGAGATCGAGTGAGAACTGAGATGAAAGCAGCTCGTCTGAGACACACACTCATGAGATCCGGAGTGCTTCTCCTGCCAGAACTTGTTTTGTCTGAGCGGGACAGACAGCGGATGATAGAGTCATTCCTGAGACGGAGGGTCATTAGAAGGAAAGTAGTGTAAAAGTTTGGTTTAATCTCTCTGAGACGACAGGAAGAGGAAGTCACCAGTGTCCTTTAGCTGTTTATTGTATTACATGTTTATTCATGGTTTTGGTTAAAGGGGAAATATCATGAAAATCTGAGGTTTCCCGTGTTTCAGTGCTATAATCAGAGCTTCTAACAACCCAGAAAACATGAAAAGTGAAACCCAGTAACTGTGTTCTGGTGAGCCTTTCTCTGCAAGCATGTTATAAAATAAGCCGATCAGATTTCGCTCTCCTTCTGACGTATGAAGAGGATCTTATTATAATATTACCAGCCCTTAATCTGCACGTTTACACACACCAGCCGACATCTGGTTCCACAAGCGACGACAGAGACCAGTTCTAACGCAATGATGAAGATCCAGCAGAGCCTGAAGCTGTTCTGTGGTTGAGCACAGACGAGCACTGAACACTATTGACCAGAACATGTCACCGCTGTCTTATAAACACCTCAGGAACTGTGGACACTTGTGGAGAAGTTCAACATGATGATGAGATGATCAGTGTAACTCCACAACAACTACAGAAATGTCTCCACTAACATTCAGAAGCTCTTCCTGAGTCTCTCCGTAAGGCTGCACTCGCTACTGGTTATTCTGGGATTCTGGATGAGGGAGATTGGCCTGTTCTGTTATTGCCGGAGTTTCTGAAGCTCGTGTAAAGACTCCGCCCTCTTCTGAACGGAGGCGGAGCTAAAGCTCATTTGCATTTAAAGGGACTCAAAAACGGCACAGTATTGCTCACACACAAAAAGGGCAAATTTGACAAGCTATAATAAATGATCTGGTATTTTGAGATGAAATTTCACACACTCATTCTGGAGACACCAGAGATTTATACATCTGGTGAAAAGAGGCTTAATATGTCACCTTTAACTATAATACCCCTGCTGTCCATGTGACCAAGTGTTCGCTCTTCCCCCGCAGGTCTTCCAGGTCGCCTACATCATCATCAAGGCGGCGAACTCTCCTCGCCCCGGGAACTGGGTTCTGGAGCGCTCTCTGGACGGGCTGGACTTCCAGCCGTGGCAATATTACGCCATCAGCGACACCGAGTGCCTGACCCGCTACAACGTCACGCCCCGCCTCGGCCCGCCCACATACAAGAGGGACGACGAGGTCATCTGCACATCTTACTACTCACGACTGGTGCCGCTGGAGCATGGAGAGGTGAGTGTGTGTGTGTGTGTGTGTGTGTGTGTGTGTGTGTTTTACACCCACTAAAAGAGCTAATAAAGCCTCTCCCCACATGAGTGTATCTCTGAGTGTGTCTGGTCTCTCCTCAGATCCACACGTCTCTGATTAACGGGCGTCCCAGCGCTGATGATCTGACTCCAGAACTGCTGGACTTCACCTCGGCTCGGTTCATTCGCCTGCGCCTGCAGAGGATCCGGACGCTCAACGCCGACCTCATGACCCTCAGCTACCGCGACCCCCGAGAAGTCGACCCCATCGTCACACGCCGGGTATGATATGTAGTGCTGTGGTTTCAGATGGTGCCTTGAGGTCAGGGTTTGAAATGAACTTTTTCACTCACCGGCCAATTTGGCTGCTAAATGTATATGTTAACGGCCATTCAGAACTTCTACTAGCAAAATAAATAAAAAATAGAAGAAGAATAAAGAAATAAACCAGATTAACTACATCACAGATTATATATATATTTTGATTTCATAAAGTTTTAGGTGGACAGATCAACACAGTACAAGAAACATAAAAAAAATGTAGGATGTTGGAAAATAACAATGTCTTTTCTGTTCACCAAAAGCTTTTAATCTTCACTATTGCTTCAATGCAAATGAACAAGCGCGCCGGTGTCTGTTGTGTAGTGACGTGTGTGTTCAAGTAAGCAGATATGAGCAGATTCTGCAATGCGCTGTATTTAATATACCATGATGACTCACGAGTATTTGCGCAAAATCTGCGAACACACAAACTTGCTCAGAAAAGTGAGTAAACATAAGTTACACGCCAAATTGGCCAGTGATTTGACAGCGATTCCCGCCACAGTTGATTTTTACCCGCATGAGTTGATCACCGTATTCATATCAAAGATATCTCAAGGAGTACCATGGTAGTTTTGTGTTAATTCAGTAACAGTCTAACTGTGTCCTGGTCTCGGTCTGGTTTCAGTATTATTACTCCATCAAGGACATCTCGGTGGGCGGGATGTGCATCTGCTATGGCCACGCCCAGAGCTGCCCATGGGACCCCGTTACCAAGGTAACTGACAACAAACACCATCCCCCTGAGACAGAAGCTGTCAATCAAATGATATTGTGAACTTTGGCTCCGCCTCTCTGAAGTCACTGTATCGCAGTTTACACCTTTACAATAAGGTCTCATTTGTGTGTGTTCAGTGTGTGTGTGTGTGTGTGTGTGTGTGTGTACAGGTTTATATTACATTGTGGGGACTAGCCAGCGGTTCCTCACGAGGGAAATGGGTTAATAAACACACTAAATTATTTTTTTTTTAAATGTAAAAATGCGGAAAGTTCTCTGTGATGGGTAGGTTTAGGGGTCGATTTTGTGTGTGTGTGTGTGTGTGTGTGATGGGTAGGTTTAGGGGTCTGGTTAGTGTGTGTGTGATGTCGGGTCGGTTTAGGGGTTCACCTTAGTGTGTGTGTGTGTGTGATGAGTAGGTTTAGGGGTCGGTTTGGTTTAGGGAATCGAAAATCATTACGCCTATGGAGAGTCCCCACAAAGATAGCGAACAAGACTGTGTGTGTGTGTGTGTGTGTGTGTGTGAGTGAGTGTGTGTTCAGTGTGTGTGTGTGTGTGTGTTCTCTCTGATGGTCTCAGTATTTACAGTGGCATCTCACTTTCGCCTTTCTCTGTCCCTCTGCTGTTTGTTATGCGTGTCTCACTCTCTTCTCTCTCATGTTTCCACAGAAACTGAAGTGTGTGTGTGAGCACAACACTTGTGGTGAGAGCTGTAATGAGTGTTGCCCTGGATACCATCAGGAGCCATGGCAACCAGGAACGCTTTCTAAAGGAAACACATGCGAGAGTAAGACAATAAATAACGTCACATATATGACATGGACATACAGTATTTTGTGAGATTCACTCAAACACAAAACTAAACAAACCTTCGTTTATAAGCGATCACGACCCTCCTGATCTGTGTGTTTTCTCTCTCGTTGATCAGAGTGTAACTGTCACAACAAGGCCGACGACTGTTACTACAACCAGACGGTGGCGGATCTGAGGCTGAGCTTGAACACACAGGACCGGTTTGTGGGCGGAGGAGTGTGTGTGAACTGCTCCCAGAACACCGCGGGAGTGAACTGCCAAACCTGTGCGGACGGATACTACAGACCTAACCAGGTCTGTGTGTGTGTGTGTGTGTGTGTGTGTGTGTGTGTGTGTGAGTGAGTGTGTCAGTGAGTGATTCAGTGAGTGAGTGAGTGAGTGATTTAGTGAGTGAGTGATTCAGTGAGTGAGTGAATCAGTGAGTTAGTGAGTGTGTGAGTGAGTGAGTGAGTGAGTGAGTGTGTCAGTGAGTGATTCAGTGAGTGAGTGAGTGAGTTAGTGAGTGTGTGTGTGTGTGTGTGTGTGTGTGTGTGTGTGTGTGTGAGTGAGTGTGCAAGTGAGTGATTCAGTGAGTGAGTGAATCAGTGAGTTAGTGAGTGTGTGTGTTTGTGTGTGTGTGTGTGTGTGTGTGTGTGTGTGTGTGTGAGTGAGTGTGTCAGTGAGTGATTCAGTGAGTGAGTGAGTGAGTGAGTGAGTGAGTGAGTGAGTGAGTGAGTCAGTGAGTGAGTGATTTAGTGAGTGAATCAGTGAGTTAGTGAGTGTGTGTATGAGTGAGTGAGTGAGTCAGTGAGTTAGTAAGTGTGTGTGTGTGAGTGAGTGAGTGATTCAGTGAGTGAGTGAGTGAGTGAGTGAGTGAGTGATTCAGTGAATGAGTGAGTGAGTGATTCAGTGAGTGAGTGAGTGAGTGAGTGAGTGAGTGAGTGAGTGTGAGTTTGAGTGAGTGAGTGAGTGAGTGAGTGAGTGATTCAGTGAGTTAGTGAGTCAGTGAGTGAGTGAGTGAGTGAGTGAGTCAGTGAGTGAGTGAGTGAGTAAATGAGTCAGTAAGTGAGTGAGTCAGTGAGTCAATGAGTGAGTGAGTGAGTCACTGAGTTAGTGAGTCAGTGAGTGAGTGAGTCAGTCAGTGAGTGAATCAGTAAGTGAGTGAGTAAATGAGTCAGTAAGTGAGTGAGTCATTGAGTGAGTCAATGAGTGAGTGAGTCACTCAAAAAGTAAAAAATCACTCACTGCTCTTGACTTAAAAACTTTTGTAACTTTAATTGAAATAAGGATGACTCTATGTTTAACTGATAAAGAGTAAAGAGTATATTTACAGTTATAGCCTATTAGTTAGGTTTGTAGTTTTAGCTGTGGTTTCAAAATTGGAAAAGATAATTGTGAATTTTCATTGGTATCTAAAATTTGTGTCATAATTGTATACATTTTTTTTTTTTTTTGAGAAAATTATTAAAGACCAGATAACTTTGAATGAACGTTCTGGAAGAATGTTTGCTGAAAGTTCTGAGAACGTTCCCTGTTAACTGTGTCACATGTCTCCATTAGAGCTCCAGAAGAGTTTCCAAACTTCTTCATGATGAATGTTCTGCACAATAAAGACTGTGAATGTTAAACTCTTTTACGTGTCTGTGTTTCAGGTGTCTCCGTACGCCGATAACCCGTGTGTTGAGTGTGAGTGTGACGCGAGAGGCTCAGCGAGTCCCGTGTGCATCAGAGACGATGATCACGCGAACCTCGACTCAGGTGAAACATCACTGCTTCTGTTTGCCAACGAATATCTCTGATGCAGTGTTTCAGGCGTTGTCTGAGCTGCTGGTTTGTGTCGTGTAGGTCTGTCTGCAGGTCAGTGTGTGTGTAAGGAGGGTTTTGCTGGCGAGAAGTGTGACCGCTGTGCGTTCGGCTTCAGAGATTTCCCACAATGCACTCGCTGCGAGTGTAACCTGGACGGAAGCCACAACAGCGACCCCTGCAGGGAGTGTGTGTGCAAGGTAACGGTTTTAAAGATCTCATTGATGTACATTATAAGCATTAGAATTTCATATAAATATCAGCATGCACCAAACTGCATATTTTTGCTCAATTTGGGCAGTTTTTTCTTCCATATTCTCACTATATCAGACAATATGAGCCATAAAAACCTGATGAATCAAATATGATACTTAACAAAAAAACACCTTTTTTAAATATCATGATTTTCTGACTGTTATTTCATATATCAGGCTTTATGGGTTTTAGCATTAAATGACACTTGCGTAACCTCTTCTCCCGTCTCTCTCTCTCTCTCTCTCTCTCTCTCTCTCTCTCTCTCTCTCTCTCTCTCTCTCTCTCTCTCTCTCTCTCTCTCTCTCTCTCCCCCTCTCTCTCTCTCTCTCTCTCTCTCTCTCTCTCTCTCTCTGCAGGATAACGTGATGGGCTCGAACTGTGATCTGTGTAAGCAGGGTTTCTATAACCTGCAGGCCAGTAATCCCGAGGGCTGCATCGAGTGTTTCTGTTTCGGAGTGTCAGACGTGTGCGAGAGCTCGACCTGGTTCACCAGCTCGGTATGTTTAACTACTGCTAATATCACACCAAAAATAACAAAACTACATCATCGTAACAGCTTGACTGAAGTAAAGACTTAGAACTAAAGTGAGGGCTTAAACGCAAAGGGAAAACAAACTAAACAAGAAACAGGTGTGCAAAGCAATCAGTAACCATAGCAACAAATAAGTGTATAATCAGTAAACGGGGAAACTGAAGATTTCCTAGGAAATTCAGGGAAATTGGGAATAAAAGAAGCAGTTGAAGAACACAGGGAAACAATGTGTTTTTCATAAAACAGAACATGATTGTTACAATATAGAAGAGCTGCACGATTAATTGTTAAAAGATCATAATCTCGACTCAAACACCCACATGATCTCATTCCTTAATGACAATGATTCGCCTGTGTCTATTAAACCTTTGACTAAATTATACCGGATAATTCAAATCTGTGTTCACGCTGCTGCTGACCCAGAGAAAGATCTAGGTATGAAACACTTTCAGTCTTTTCAACACACAGTATTATTATTTCCATGTTACAAATATTCATATCATCACTGATGTTCTGGGATAAAAGTTTAGTTCGGATATAAACACTCATATCTAAGGTAGCGATCAAAATATAATAAATCATCTTTTGAAAAGTAACTTGACACTTCAAATAATTATTGTATCAATTACATCGTTACACCAGTAGGTGGCGACAAGGGACTGTTAAAAAATGTGTTTGTCATTGAATCATTGATTCAAGAGATTCGTTCACAAACACTGATTCATCCAGTAATGAAACAAGTGAAGTCTTTATGAGTGAGTCATTGAATCATTCACTCAACTGTTTGTTTAAATAATTCATTCAAATTAATTAAACATTTGTAAATAGATGGCAGCAGTTAACATTTTGTCAGAACCTCTAATAAATGACATTATTTTGTTTAGTTGTCTGTCCAGAATCATGAGAATCGTGATCTCTATTTGAAACAAAAAAACTAAGTTTATCTGGACAATAACTTTATTCTAGATCTGCTGTAAAGCCTAAACAATCTCTGTTACTGTAATCTCCTATTATCACTGTAAAGCGAAACAATCCATAATGTTAAAAGCACTGTATAAATGAAGCTGACTTGACTTGGCTGTGGTTTGAAACAGAGCCTGTGTGTTGTTGATTCTCAGGTGGTTCACAGAGACGCGGTTCTCCTTCGATCTCCTCAGAGCTCCAGCATCTTCACATCTCAGATCTCAGACGAAAACCTGATCGTGTCGAACGGCTCGGTGTCCGCAGGCGTGCCGTCGCTGTGGTCGTGGGTCGCGCCGGAGCCGTTCCTCAACAACAAGGTG
Source organism: Scardinius erythrophthalmus (assembly GCF_964197995.2). Classification (NCBI taxonomy): domain Eukaryota; kingdom Metazoa; phylum Chordata; class Actinopteri; order Cypriniformes; family Leuciscidae; genus Scardinius; species Scardinius erythrophthalmus. Next base: position 33,876,497 of record NC_138242.1, on the reverse strand, counting down.
ACTCTCTCTCTCTGTGTGTGTGTGTGTGTGTGTGTTTCTCGCTGGCCTGTCATTACACTCACACTCATTAACACATTTACAGCTAATTAGCTTACACACGTTCGCAACGTCTGTCCCCAGGGGATTAATGAAATTAAAACATCTAATTATAGCATTCATTTCCATCAGCTCCGACCTCCATTCAACATGAAATCAAAACTGATGGATATTACCACCTTTTTTTTTAACTACTTTTAAAGTCCCCCTGTAGTCAATAATTTTATTTCTTAAAACTCATCTTTGATCACCAAAATTACATATTTAATACTTTTTTTCCTTTAAAAAAAATCTTTATGCCTTAAAATATTGTGAATGTTACTCGACACCCTCGCCTCATTTTGTATGCGCGGTTCTATGAATATGCAAATGAGCCCCGCCTCCACTCACTCACTCAGCTCAGAGATCCACTGCTTGACGATCACATGTTGATCTGATTGGTTACAAGATAATTTGTGGCGCTGTAGAAATAAAGCTGACTTGAGCAAAAACATCAGCTGATGACCTGCAGTCATCAGTGAACCACGTTACCGCAGTGTTCAGCACCTTCATCATTCCTCTGTATAGGTGACGTCGTATGGAGGCTTCTTGAACTACAGCGTTGCGTACGACACATCTGAGGAGAACGTGGACAAAACGCTGAGCTCAGATTTCAGTGTAATTATTGAGGTAAGATGATAATTATTCTGCATATGTGACCCAATATATATCAGATATATAATCGTTTATTGCTGCATGATTTACCGTGTTGAAGTCTTACAACAGTCTGTGAAGCTTTAACAGTTTGATTGGTTACACTTTATTTTAAGGTGTCATTGTTTAAGTACTGAGTAATATTAAGCAACTACATGTACTTACTGTAGGGTTAGGGTTTGGTTGAGGGTTAGTTGCATGTAATCATGCATGATTTACTGTTATTACTATGGTAAGTGCAAGTGTTACCTTTTGTTATCAGTTCTGGCTGGTCACGCTAGTCAAGCTTCGTTTCCCAGGAGCTGATTGCCCTCCTCCCTCCCCAGCTCCACCTGTCTCTGTCAGGATTTGGCTTTGAATCAGACTAAATTCTCGAATTATGTTGTACATTAAAAGCTTGAATTAATGAGATCTGCAATAGATTCTTGTTGGTTCTGTTCTGTTCACCATTGCTGATCCATGCTAGGCTGCCCAGAACAGAACCACACCGCCAAACCAAACTATATGCTAATGGTCAATCGTATTTAACAATAGTGTTGTGATGTGAACGCACCAGTAGAGCGTGTGAGTGTGAAAGAGAGCCTCGGTATGAGTGTGTGTTGTGTTTCAGGGTAACGGGCGCACGCTGAGACAGACGCCGTCCTCTCGTCTGCTTCTGACCGCTCACACCGAGCAGCTCGTCTCGATCCAGATTCTCCCGCACGCGTTCACCGACGCTCACAGCGGCCGGAGCGTTCAGAGAGACGAGCTGATGACGCTGCTAGCGGACCTCGCTACGCTACGGGTTCGAGCTCAGCTGGAGGCCAGCGCTGAGGGAACGCTACGGTCAGAACACAAACAAGCTGAAATAAACAAGCAAAATAATACATTTAAAAAATACATTTATATTGTTTTATTGAATCGTTTATTATTCACTGTGAACGTGTGAAGATGTTTGTGGTCGGCAGGTTGAGTGGCGTGTCTTTGGGAGTTGCAGACACACACTCCGGTCCGGCTAAACTCCCTCTGGATGTGGAGCAGTGCGAGTGTCCGTGGGGATATTCCGGCTCTTCCTGCGAGGTGAGGAACACATGCGCTTCCACATGAGCTAAACACGCACATATCAACCAGTTTCTCACCCAGCAGTGTGTGTGTGTGTGTGTGTGTGTGTGTGTGTCTCCAGTACTGTATTCCCGGGTTTTATCGGGTCGGTGGGATTCTGTTCGGAGGAAACTGTCTTCAGTGTGAGTGTAACGATCACGCGAGCGAGTGCGACATCAACGGAGAGTGTCTGGTAGGTGTACTCTTTTATTATTTTAATGTGTGTTTGGTGTTCTGACCCGCTGCACCCCTGACTGTAACGGCGCCGGTGTGTTTGGTGTTCTGACCCGCTGCACCCCTGACTGTAACGGCTCCGGTGTGTTTGGTGTTCTGACCCGCTGCACCCCTGACTGTAACGGCGCCGGTGTGTTTGGTGTTCTGACCCACTGCACCCCTGACTGTAACGGCGCCGGTGTGTTTGGTGTTCTGACCCGCTGCACCCCTGACTGTAACGGCTCCGGTGTGTTTGGTGTTCTGACCCGCTGCACCCCTGACTGTAACGGCTCCGGTGTGTTTGGTGTTCTGACCCGCTGCACCCCTGACTGTAACGGCTCCGGTGTGTTTGGTGTTCTGACCCGCTGCACCCCTGACTGTAACGGCGCCGGTGTGTTTGGTGTTCTGACCCGCTGCACCCCTGACTGTAACGGCGCCGGTGTGTTTGGTGTTCTGACCCGCTGCACCCCTGACTGTAACGGCGCCGGTGTGTTTGGTGTTCTGACCCGCTGCACCCCTGACTGTAACGGCGCCGGTGTGTTTGGTGTTCTGACCCGCTGCACCCCTGACTGTAACGGCGCCGGTGTGTTTGGTGTTCTGACCCACTGCACCCCTGACTGTAACGGCGCCGGTGTGTTTGGTGTTCTGACCCGCTGCACCCCTGACTGTAACGGCGCCGGTGTGTTTGGTGTTCTGACCCGCTGCACCCCTGACTGTAACGGCTCCGGTGTGTTTGGTGTTCTGACCCGCTGCACCCCTGACTGTAACGGCGCCGGTGTGTTTGGTGTTCTGACCCGCTGCACCCCTGACTGTAACGGCGCCGGTGTGTTTGGTGTTCTGACCCGCTGCACCCCTGACTGTAACGGCGCCGGTGTGTTTGGTGTTCTGACCCGCTGCACCCCTGACTGTAACGGCGCCGGTGTGTTTGGTGTTCTGACCCGCTGCACCCCTGACTGTAACGGCGCCGGTGTGTTTGGTGTTCTGACCCGCTGCACCCCTGACTGTAACGGCGCCGGTGTGTTTGGTGTTCTGACCCGCTGCACCCCTGACTGTAACGGCGCCGGTGTGTTTGGTGTTCTGACCCGCTGCACCCCTGACTGTAACGGCGCCGGTGTGTTTGGTGTTCTGACCCACTGCACCCCTGACTGTAACGGCGCCGGTGTGTTTGGTGTTCTGACCCGCTGCACCCCTGACTGTAACGGCGCCGGTGTGTTTGGTGTTCTGACCCGCTGCACCCCTGACTGTAACGGCTCCGGTGTGTTTGGTGTTCTGACCCACTGCACCCCTGACTGTAACGGCGCCGGTGTGTTTGGTGTTCTGACCCGCTGCACCCCTGACTGTAACGGCGCCGGTGTGTTTGGTGTTCTGACCCGCTGCACCCCTGACTGTAACGGCGCCGGTGTGTTTGGTGTTCTGACCCGCTGCACCCCTGACTGTAACGGCGCCGGTGTGTTTGGTGTTCTGACCCGCTGCACCCCTGACTGTAACGGCGCCGGTGTGTTTGGTGTTCTGACCCGCTGCACCCCTGACTGTAACGGCGCCGGTGTGTTTGGTGTTCTGACCCGCTGCACCCCTGACTGTAACGGCGCCGGTGTGTTTGGTGTTCTGACCCGCTGCACCCCTGACTGTAACGGCGCCGGTGTGTTTGGTGTTCTGACCCGCTGCACCCCTGACTGTAACGGCGCCGGTGTGTTTGGTGTTCTGACCCGCTGCACCCCTGACTGTAACGGCGCCGGTGTGTTTGGTGTTCTGACCCACTGCACCCCTGACTGTAACGGCGCCGGTGTGTTTGGTGTTCTGACCCACTGCACCCCTGACTGTAACGGCGCCGGTGTGTTTGGTGTTCTGACCCACTGCACCCCTGACTGTAACGGCGCCGGTGTGTTTGGTGTTCTGACCCGCTGCACCCCTGACTGTAACGGCGCCGGTGTGTTTGGTGTTCTGACCCACTGCACCCCTGAC
>NC_138242.1:33852513-33867513 GCF_964197995.2 Scardinius erythrophthalmus | reverse complement strand
CGGTGTCGTGATGAATAAGCATCTTTACTACGGTGTCAGCCCAGTAACGGTGTGTGTGTGTGTGTGTGTGTGTGTGTGTGTGCAGGCGTGCGACTGCAGTGCTGTCGGCTCCAGCTCGTCTCAGTGTGATCTGCTGTCGGCTCAGTGTCGATGCAACACACACTTCTCCGGCCTCAAGTGTGACCGCTGCGCGTTGGGCTTCAAAAACTTCCCAGAATGCACCGCTTGCAACTGCGACCCGGACGGCACGCGCGAGGAGTTCTGCGATGGGACTCTGGGAGTGTGTGGGTGTGAGGATCACGGACAGTGTTCCTGCAAGGTGACGACAGCCGCGTTTGCTTACACTGTTTAATGTTTCTAATGCAATAAACAATATTATTGATCTCCTGCACTGACACCATTATATGAGAACTGAGCTGGACGATGACTATACATGGCTATATATATAAATGAACTAATTTAATAACTTTTTTATAACAAAAATGAACCATCACTGAACTTCCTTAATCTGGAGTGTGACGTTATTTTCTTCTGGAAACAAACTTTGTTGCATTATTCTCCTGTTATCTCTGTAACGCTGCTTTAAAACACTTAAAGTTAAAGTGGCCATTTTATGCCCTCCAAGTCGTGATGATGTGTTCAGGCTCTACTAGAACAGGTTTTCCTGCTTGATTGTTGATTATTCTCCTCATATTCTCCATTGTTGCGGCTCCTCTCTTCCCAGTCTGTCAGTAACGCTCTGTTTACTTCCTGTCTCTATGAAGCCCCTCCTTCTGAAAAGCACACTGTGCTCTGATTGGTCGGCTGGAGCAGTGTGTTGTGATTGGTTGAGCGCTTCGAGTGTGTTTGGGAAATATCCCGCCCCTAATTACCATAACCGCCAGTTTAACACACTACTAACTAACTCAACCAGGCCCCGCCCCTTTATTCTGCGCATGAATTATTATAATGAGGAATATTGTGACGTGTTCGTTCCCGGAAGAAACTCGAGACTACAGTGGAGGCGTTTCAGGAGTTCAGGAACACTGACTCTGATATAGAGAAGAGCTGGAGCTTCTTCATGATCACACACTGAGGAGATGAAGATGATGAAGATGAAGCCTCTGTAATGTCTCTCGTCCGCAGGAGAATGTGGGCGGCAGCGGCTGTGACGAGTGTAAGATCGGGACGTTCGGTCTGACGGCTCAGAATCCCTCCGGCTGCAGTCCGTGCTTCTGCTTCGGGGTTTCCAGCGTGTGTGAGGAGCTGAGCGGCCTGATCCGAGTGCCGGTGAGCAGGGACCACACACACACACACACACACACACACACACACACACACATAATTCAGACACAAACACAACTCAGATAAAACAGTTGCTGTTGCAGGAAATTCGAACACATTTTGAATCTTCATGAATCCTCGTGTGTTTAACGCATAACTGTGTGTGTGTGTGTGTGTGTGTGTGTGTGTGTGTGTGTGTGTTTCAGCTGACGCTGGGCTCTGCTCCGCCGCTGCTGCGTGTCGTGTCTCAGAGTGACCAGCAGGGGACGCTAGAGGGCGTCTATTACTCACATCAAGAGATGCTGTTGGACGCGGCTCACCTTCACAGTCTGTCGGTCCTCACCGGACCCTATTACTGGAGACTCCCGCAGAAATACCACGGTAACAAGGTACAAAGCCCACAGAAATACCACGGTAACAAGGTACAAAGCCCACAGAAATACCACGGTAACAAGGTACAAACCCCACAGAAATACCACGGTAACAAGGTACAAACCCCACAGAAATACCACGGTAACAAGGTACAAACCCGTCAGAAATACCACGGTAACAAGGTACAAACCCGTCAGAAATACCACGGTAATGAGTTGCAGTAATGAGGTACAAAGCAATAGCAATTCAATACATTAGTTACAGTATTTATTAATCTTTGTAAATTGTTTATTGTTAGTTTATGATAGTTCAGATCAGTTAAATAATATTAACAGGTACAACTTTTGATTTTAATAATGCGTTAGTAAATGTTGAAATTAACTAGGATTATAGTGTTTTTCATAGTTTACTCGTGTGAACTGATGTCTCGCTGATCATGTGAGTGAGGTGTGGTCTCGTGTCTCTTTCAGCTGCTGTCGTACGGAGGAAGACTCTCCTTCACGATCGCCTTCTTCGCTCTCGATGGCGTCGGACTGGCCAATCACGAGCCTCAGGTTCTGATGAGGGGCGGACACCTGCGCAAGCTAGTCATCTACACCGACGCCCCCGCGCCGCTAAATGGCGTTCGCACCGAACAAGAAGTGCCTCTGACCGAGGTGAGTCTGATCACATGACTTCGGGACCGCGTCTGTGTCATAGAGCCAGCGCTCTCTCCCCAGGCAGTGTGTAAGTTTTAGCGTCATCTAGTGGTGAGGTTGCAAACTGCACCCAACAGAAGTTACGCTGGCCGACAGGAAGTGATGTCGTCGTCTGAGACAGCAGAGAGTAGCCAGTTAATCAATGAGGTTTCTTTACAAAGATAAATTTAGAAATTATGTTTACTTAATTATTCAGTAAAACGATGTTATTGCGAATATTATTGTGACTTGTTCATCAATGTGTCAGTGTTTTATTCGCTGACTTTAGCTCGCTTGTTTACTCGAAGAACAACATAGTGTTGAAACGTGTTTGTCCGCTCAGGGCCACCGTAGAAACATGTGGATGTAAGCGGACCCGCGGTGTGTGTAGAGAGAAATGCCTCATTCTAAGCTAATAAACATAACGGTTTGTTATGTAAGGTCTTTATACACCACTGAAAACATAGATATGTTTATGATATTGCATTTCTGTCAACAGATCCTCCTAAATATTACACACTGCACCTTTAAAATACGTTAAAAGTATCTTGTATCAATTATTGAAGTAATTGAATAGTCCTGGAAAACCCCGTTTTTATGAAGAAGTGCTTGAATTATTGAAAGAAAATATATATGGAAAGTTTTATTTATTGATAAAACAGTCTTTTCACACAAAATTAAAGCGGCGGTCGGTCTGATTTAGAGGCGTTTCGCATGGCTATGAGTGTGATATTGCTCATAAATACCCAGGTATGATCCAGCTTCTCCTGTTTGTGTGCAGCACAAGTGGAAGTACTTCAACTCTGTGTCGGATGAAGCCGTGAGCCACGCCGACTTCATGTCTGTGCTGAGTAACGTGGAGTACGTCATCATCAAAGCCTCGTACGGCTCAGGCCTGCAGCAGAGCCGGTCAGTGTGTGTGTGTGTGTGTGTGTGTGTGTGTGTGTGGACCCGAAGCCCTAAAATTACACTAAATTTGTTTTTGTCCAGAAAGCTTATTTTATTTCATTTTGATAATATATAAAAAAATTTTTTTTTTTTTTTTTTTCTTTACCTTTAAATTACTAGATTTGATCAATAAATAATAAATAAATTATAATTTAAGCATGTTCCTTTCAACTTAAATTCAAAATAACTCATGCATAACCCTTTTAATTCAGCTCTAAATATCTGACATTGGGAGTCTCTGCCGACCTCTTGTGGAAAATAAATATTATAAGATGATATTTCATGACTCTAGTCTAGATGGTCAACTGAGCTGTTCCTCTGGGTCCTAAAGTCAGTTCATTCAGTGTGCATTCCGATACACATCTAGACAATATAAAATCAGGTTTTTTTAGCATTTTTAGTTTGAATTTTGAACATTTTTAGGTTTTTCTATGTGAACTGAAGCATTCCTCACATTACATTCATTGCTTTTTTTTTTAGAATTTATTACTTTTTTAAAATTTCAACCACAAAACTTTGTGTTTGTGGTTCAAGTGCGACAGAAGTCCTGGGGTCTTGAACCCCTCCGATGAACACTCAATTATTTACAAATTTTCAAAAATATGGAAGGATGAGAATAGTGGGAGCAACTACACTAAGATGTTCCCTCAGAATAACATCCCTGATGAGGAATCACTCCCAATAAGAGTCCGTGTTTCTCTAATCTGTGTTTCTCTCTCCAGGATCTCTAATATCTCGATGGAAGTGTCTCTGGATGCGGATGATGTTCCCGAGGGAGCAGAAGGAGAAGTGGCTCGACTGGTGGAGGCGTGCGAGTGTCCGCTGGGATACGCTGGACTCTCCTGTCAGGTCCGGGAAAACACTCACGGTCATCGGCCACAAACCCTCAAGTGTCACTCATAATACATCTGGAAATATGTCTAATAGTTCCTGTCCTTGATCTGAATTTAGAAACTTAGAAAATTATTATATTATACATTTACATTTACATTATACTTTTTATAATATAATATACACATTTTAAAATATCAATATAAAATTAATATTTAAAAATATGACAATATAATATATAATGAATAGTTAAGAGTATATTATTTTATATTTATTCAATTTTTTTATACATTATCTTGTCTTTTATTATACAAAATTCTAAATATCAATATAAAATATTATATATATAATAAGACAATGTAATATATATAAATAATATAATTAATAGTGCATTATTAGTTTTGTTACTTTGATTTCATACATTATATTGTATTATATTATTTTATATAATATAATATAAGGCAATATAATACAAAAAAAACAAATAAGTAATCAAAAAATCTATATTAATATTAGACAATATAATATATACAAATAAAATACAATTGTATGTAAATAGTAATTGATTGTATATTATTATATTATTAATTTTATATTATTTATATGCCATTTACATTTTATATATTAAATTGTCTTATATTATAAGACAATTTAAAATACAAAAAAATATATAAATAATATAAAATTAATAATTGATAATATAATATAATTTAATAATAAGATAATATAATATATAAAATAAAATAAATAAAGGCCGGTTCACACCAAGGACGATAACTACAACGATAATGATATAGTTCTAAATAATCTAAATATAATGATTTTATGTCCACAACTACAGTTATAACGACACAGAGAAATAGTTGGAAAGGAGGATTTCCCGCTGATGAACGATAAACACATTGTGAAAGCGCTGCAGTGACTGCTGTGAGCTGAAACTGGCCTGATGCTGTGTTGCAGGAGTGTTCTCCGGGGTATTACCGGCAGGCCGTGTCCGAGCTCAACATGAAGGGCCGAAACCGGCCGCTCATCCGGCCCTGCGTGCCGTGCCGCTGCAACAACCACAGTGTGTCATGTGACCTGGAGACGGGCCAATGCATGGTGAGCACATCCAGATGATAAACCGCTTTATCCACATCAGACTGATCATGCAGGCACACTCTTAATGAACCGTGTGTTCAGGGCTGCCAGCACCACACCGCAGGAGAGCACTGTCACCTGTGCGCCGCAGGGCATTATGGGAAGGTTCAGGGCTCGGTCAGCGACTGCTCGCTGTGTGCCTGTCCACTGCGGGGTCAAAGGTGAGGTCACATGACACTACGGCATGGGAAACCAGTGGTTCTCAAACTTTTTTTGTCACGCCCCCCTTTAAACCTTTAAAAAAACCTAAAATCAAATTGTTATAAATAAAAACGGAAAGATTTTTTAAATTCAAAAATTGAAAAACACCTGCAATAGTTTAAACTTTGTGATGTCTTTATTTCATATAACAGTAAGAGAGAATAATAATACAGAACTTAACTTTTAATTTAAATACACAAAAACATTTAAACATTTCAGCGATGCTTTGATGAACAATATATATATATATATCTGAGCTCACGAGCTCCGCTTCTGGTCGGTCATCTCACGGGAACACACACACACACACACACACGTCAGCGGAGTCATCACATCAGTAACACACCTGTGATTCGCTGAAGAGCTGCTTTTCTATAGCGAGCAACTTCTATGTTGGGCTTGTTCCAGCGGCGACAAGAAGAACGAGTCTGAAGAAGAGCGATTCAGTGTGATTGCCGTTCGATGGCGCTATATAAAGGAAGAGCGCTAACCGCTAGTCACGCAATTACATTTTTTTTTTTCTGCTGATCTCTGCCCCATACTTTGAGAACCACTGCGTTAAACCATCAAGCTTTTATTTCGGCGGGTTGCCGGCTGCATGCGTGTGCTGATGTTTTGCGTGTGTTTAGCTTCAGCGTGACGTGTGTGTTTTGCGTGTGTTTAGCTTCAGCGTGACGTGTGTGTTTTGCGTGTGTTTAGCTTCAGCGTGACGTGTGTGTTTTGCGTGTGTTTAGCTTCAGCGTGTGCTGATGTTTTGCGTGTGTTTAGCTTCAGCGTGACGTGTGTGTTTTGCGTGTGTTTAGCTTCAGCGTGACGTGTGTGTTTTGCGTGTGTTTAGCTTCAGCGTGACGTGTGTGTTTTGCGTGTGTTTAGCTTCAGTGCCACGTGTGTGTTAGAGGGCGCTGGAGATTTCCGCTGCGACCGCTGTGAGGAGGGATACGAAGGCCGCTACTGTGAGAGGTGAGGTCATGTGACGTTACGGCACACACACACAAACACAAACACTCATACGCTAACGCTAGGGTTGGGAATCGGGTACTTGTTATAAAATGTAAATTTCGATTCCTCTTATCAACTCCTCTGTGTGTATTTCAATATGACTGTAAACCACTGAAGCGAGAGACTCTGTTTCCTGTGTTCATGTGTGTCAGTGTATCGGCTCCGTGCAGCTCTTAAAGTGACAGCAGCCTAAAATTCCCAGTAGCACCTCACTGCAGGACACCAGATCCAGGGGGCGGAGCTGGATCCAGATCCAGGGGGCGGAGATGGGTAGGTTTAGGTATATGTAAGGTGGGAGGAGTTGGATCTGGATCCAACTCCTCCCCCTGGATTTCGTGTTCTGCAGTGAGGACCATCTCAGTATTCCTGCTCTATAATAACACTGATCAAACTACAGAAGACAGAGAAAACTCACTCGTTCTTCACTGAATAACTTTTGTAACTATATTTGTAATGTATATTTTATTTATAAAGTGCAGTGTTATTGTACATTTGATTACAGTTTCTGTTCCTGAAAATCTTAAAACACTGTTTATTTCGATCTATCTTTGTTCAGTTGTGTCTATTTGTTGCGATTGCAAATGTTTTATTTTTTTATATTTTTATTCTTTTTTAATTACTGAGTTTTTACTTGTCTGTAATAATGCTTGAAGTTTATATTAGTTCGGCTTGTAGTTCTTCTATGGTGTTTTTAAACCTCAGGCAAACACTCCTTGAGTAAGTGTTCTGTTCTTGATATTCAGATACAGTTGCATGTTTTGCAATAAGACTAAATGTGAATGATATCTACGTTTTTTTTTGGGGGGGGGGGGGTTGCCTTATTGGAATGGAAATTAGGAACTGAATTGGAACTGAATTCAGAATCGTAATGGATAAGCAGAGTCGAAACCGTAATCGTTCAAACTCAAGCGATCCCCAACCGTAGCTAACGCTCTCTCCGCGTCTCAGGTGTTCGGTGGGTTACCATGGCGACCCGTCGGAGCCGGGCGGCCGGTGTCAGGTGTGTCGGTGTAACGGGACCGGGTCGGTGCACGGTGTGTGTGACGGACGCACGGGCCGGTGCGAGTGCAAGCCCGGGGTCAGAGGTCATCTGTGTGACCAGTGTGAGGAGAGACACGTGCTGGTCAGCGAGCAGTGTGTGTGTAAGTTTGCGTTACTTCTACAGATGGTGTCAATGCAGCTTCACCGTGATGAACGGGAAAATAACCGTGTCGATGTTACAAACTTTATCAATTATTCAATTCAGTTCAATGTTGATTTAGTTTAGTTCAGTTTAGTGTTGATTTAGTTCAAAGTTGATTTAGTTCAGTGTTGATTCAGCTCAGTTCAGAGTTGATTCAGTTCAGTGTTGATTCAGCTCAGCTCAGTTGAGTTCAGTGTTGATTCAGTTCAGTGTTGATTCAGCTCAGTTCAGTTCAGTGTTGATTCAGCTCAGTTCAGAGTTAATTCAGTTCAGTGTTGATTCAGCTCAGCTCAGTTCAGTGTTGATTCAGTTTAGTGTTGATTCAGTTCAGTGTTGATTCAGCTCAGCTCAGTTCAGAGTTGATTCAGTTCAGTGTTGATTCAGCTCAGCTCAGTTCAGTGTTGATTCAGTTTAGTGTTGATTCAGTTCAGTGTTGATTCAGCTCAGCTCAGTTCAGAGTTGATTCAGTTCAGTGTTGATTCAGCTCAGTGTTGATTCAGCTCAGCTCAGTTCAGAGTTGATTCAGCTCAGTGTTGATTCAGCTCAGCTCAGTTCAGTGTTGATTCAGTTTAGTGTTGATTCAGTTCAGTGTTGATTCAGCTCAGCTCAGTTCAGTGTTGATTCAGTTTAGTGTTGATTCAGTTCAGTGTTGATTCAGCTCAGCTCAGTTTAGAGTTGATTCAGTTTAGTGTTGATTCAGTTCAGTGTTGATTCAGCTCAGCTCAGTTCAGAGTTGATTCAGCTCAGTGTTGATTCAGCTCAGTTGAGTTCAGTGTTTATTCAGTTTAGTGTTGATTCAGTTCAGTGTTGATTCAGCTCAGCTCAGTTCAGAGTTGATTCAGTTCAGTGTTGATTCAGCTCAGCTCAGTTCAGAGTTAATTCAGTTCAGTGTTGATTCAGCTCAGCTCAGTTCAGTGTTGATTCAGTTTAGTGTTGATTCAGTTCAGTGTTGATTCAGCTCAGCTCAGTTCAGAGTTGATTCAGTTCAGTGTTGATTCAGCTCAGCTCAGTTCAGAGTTGATTCAGCTCAGTGTTGATTCAGCTCAGTTGAGTTCATTGTTGATTCAGTTCAGTGTTGATTCAGCTCAGTTCAGTTCAGTGTTGATTCAGCTCAGTTCAGAGTTAATTCAGTTCAGTGTTGATTCAGCTCAATTCAGTGTTGATTCAGTTCAGTGTTGATTCAGCTCAGTTCAGAGTTGATTCAATTCAGAGTTGATTCAGTTCAGTGTTGATTCAGCTCAGTTCAGAGTTGATTCAGTTCAGAGTTTATTCAGCTCAGTTCAGAGTTGTTTCAGTTCAGTGTTGATTCAGCTCAGTTGAGTTCAGTGTTGATTCAGTTCATTTGAGTTCAGAGTTGATTCAGTTCAGTGTTGATTCAGCTCAGTTGAGTTCAGAGTTGATTCAGCTCAGTGTTGATTCAGCTCATTTGAGTTCAGAGTTGATTCAGCTCAGTGTTGATTCAGCTCAGCTCAGTTGAGTTGAGTGTGTGAGTGTGATGACCAGCTCGTGTCTCTTCAGCGTGTGATGACGGATGCACAGGACTGCTGTTGGACGATCTGGACTCTTTAGACGGGTCAGTCGCGTCTCTAAACCTGTCGGGTGTCATCATCGCCCCCTACAGACAGCTCATGACCCTCGAGAACCAGACCCGAGAGGTCAAGGTCAGTCACGTGACCCAGCCTGCATAAACCATCCCTCATGTAACACTGCATGCATGAATACTTCATATGTAAACCTCATTTCCAGAGTCTGATGTCGTGGGATCAGAGCCCAGAGTATCACCTGACCGCAGGAGAGCGAAGCTTGAGACACCTGAGCGATGACATCACTGACCTGCAGCAACAGGTGCGCTCGCATCCCTCCTCACGGTAACCATGACGACGAGAGACTGATGCTGATGCTCAGCGTGTGTGTGTGTGTGTGCAGGTCCAGAGTGTGTTTGACGGCAGTGAAGCGGTGCTGCTGAACTCTGAGGAGAAGCTCACGCTGGGCCGACAGCTCCTGGAGCTCATCAGGAACACTCACTCTGCCCTCCACGGTAACCAATAAAGCTGATCTATTATTTTATCTTATTTTGAATAGTAATGCACCTAAAACCTGGATTATTATTACCTAAAATAAAACTATTAATTTTTTTTTTTTTTTTTTTATAAAGCTGAAATTATTTATTTTGTATATTTATTAATGATTTATTTATTTCTGTTTCATTTATATTAATCTCAGAGCAATGCATCTAAAACCAGTATTGTTATAGTTAACTAAAACTATTTAAATAAAACATTTTCATTAATTGAAGTTAATCATATAAAATAAAACTTAAACTTTAAAAATGAAAATATAAAAATGAAAGATAATTCAAAATATTAATACATTTTATAATAGTACACAAATAATACTAGAATAGCAGATTCAATCCAACTAAATAAGTAAATAAATAACATCTATTTTAGATGCTCAGTTGATAAGATCATGATTTGATTGGCTCACTGCTGCTGCTCTGTGATTGGTCCAGGCCTGATGGAGCAGGTTCGTGCTGTGAACGTGACGGTGGACGATGATCTTGATGAAGTGAACGACACGCTCCTGATGGAGGAGATGAACACGATGCTGGAGAAGATCAGGATCTTCAGTCTGACACACTGCAGTGCGACTGCGCAGCGCGAACTCAGGTACGACACACACACACACACACTCGTCTGCGCAAACACACATGCGTCTAACATTTCCGTAACACTTTACAAATCCTATAATTATCAGTATAATAGGAAAAGTGGATTCTTTAAAGTAACGTACTACTTTCTAACTAATGAGAGCGTGTTGACATGCAATTCAAAGTTACTTATAGTCAACGGAATGTTCCAAAGGGACCATCAAAATAAAGTGTTATCGTAAGTGTTTGTAATGTAGTGTGTGTGTGTGTGTGTGTGTGTGTGTGTGTTCAGCTCTGCAGTGTCTGTTCTGCGGAGGGTTCAGGAGGAGATGAAGCATCCGCTCGTACAGAACCAGTTCAGACTGGAGAACGTCTCCTCAACACTCAGGAGATCCGAGCATCAGATCCTGCAGATCCAGGAGATCATAAGCACGAGCGAGAGCCTCACTAACCAGAGCCGACGCTTGGCGGAGGAGATCCGGATCAGCCGGAGTCAGCTCACCGTGAGTCTCCAGCTGAAACACACACAATCCTCTCTCCTTCTCACCAGGGCTGCGTTTATTTGATCAGAAATACTGCAAAAACAGTGAAATATTATTGAAATGTAAATCAGCTGTTTTCTATGTGAATATATAGTAAAGTGTAATTTATTCCTGTGATCAAAGCTGAATTTTCAGCATCATTACTCCAGTCTTCAGTGTCCAGACTTTACTTTATATTCACACAGAAAACATTGCAATAATATTTCAAAATTTTTACTTCAGCGTTTATCAAATTGATGAGACATTAAAAAAATCTCTTTCTCCAGATCTCCAGCAACAATGTCAACAATCTGAACCAGGAAGTAGAAACACAAGTACAGGAAGCTCAAGACCTGCTGACTGATGCCCTCAAAATAGCGGAAAACATGGACAACGGGACAGATGTAAGTGACGTTTCTACCTCATATAACACACATACGGCACAGTGACTGTGATTATAACACACATACGGCACGCTGACTGTGATTAAAACACATACGGCACGGTGACTGTGATTATAACACACATACGGCACGGTGACTGTGATTATAACACGTATACGGCACGGTGAATGTGATTATAACACGTATAAGGCACGGTGAATGTGATTATAACACACATACGGCACGGCACGGTGACTGTGATTATAACATACGGCACGGTGAATGTGATTATAACACACATACGGCACGGTGACTGTGATTATAACATACGGCACGGTGAATGTGATTATAACACACATACGGCACGGTGACTGTGATTATAACACGTATACGGCACAGTGACTGTGATTATAACACACATACGGCACGGTGACTGTGATTATAACACACATACGGCACGGTGACTGTGATTATAACACACATACGGCACGGTGACTGTGATTATAACACATACGGCACGGTGAATGTGATTATAACACATACGGCACGCTGACTGTGATTATAACACATACGGCACGCTGACTGTGATTATAACACATACGGCACGCTGACTGTGATTATAACACACATACAGCACGGTGACTGTGATTATAACACATACGGCACGCTGACTGTGATTATAACACGTATACGGCACGGTGACTGTGATTATAACACGTATAAGGCACGGTGACTGTGATTATAACACACATACGGCACGGTGACTGTGATTATAACACACATACGGCACGGTGACTGTGATTATAACACACATACGGCACGGTGAATGTGATAATAACACATACGGCACGGTGACTGTGATTATAACATACGGCACGGTGACTGTGATTATAACACGTATAAGGCACGGTGAATGTGATTATAACACGTATAAGGCACGGTGACTGTGATTATAACACACATACGGCACGGTGAATTTGATTATAACACGTATAAGGCACGGTGACTGTGATTATAACACACATACGGCACGGTGACTGTGATTATAACACACATACGGCACGGTGAATGTGATTATAACACACATACGGCACGGTGAATGTGATTATAACACACATACGGCACGGTGAATGTGATTATAACACGTATAAGGCACGGTGAATGTGATTATAACACGTATAAGGCACGGTGACTGTGATTATAACACGTATACGGCACGGTAAATGTGATTATAACACACATACAGCACGGTGACTGTGATTATAACACACATACGGCACGGTGACTGTGATTATAACACACATACGGCACGGTGAATGTGATTATAACACGTATAAGGCACGGTGAATGTGATTATAACACACATACGGCACGGTGACTGTGATTATAACACGTATAAGGCACGGTGAATGTGATTATAACACACATTCGGCACGGTGACTGTGATTATAACATGTATAAGGCACGGTGACTGTGATTATAACACACATAGGGCACGGTGAATGTGATTATAACACACATACAGCACGGTGACTGTGATTATAACACACATACGGCACGGTGACTGTGATTATAACACACATACGGCACGGTGAATGTGATTTTAACACGGATAAGGCACGGTGAATGTGATTATAACACGTATAAGGCACGGTGACTGTGATTATAACACACATACGGCACGGTGAATGTGATTATAACATGTATAAGGCACGGTGAATGTGATTATAACACGTATAAGGCACGGTGAATGTGATCCCAGATGATGCGTTTGTCGTTCCAGACTCTGGATGAGATGAAGAACCATCTGGAAGGCTGGAGTGTGAATCTCAGGAAGCATGTGGACACTTTAGTGATGGATTTGACCAAAAGAGATGCCCTACAGCTGGTGTACCGGGCTGAGGATCACGCGCAAGCCCTCAGCAAACAGGCACAAGCCCTTAACAGGTGTGTCACGCTAAAAATCCCACAGATCATATCATATATATATATTGTTGGTATTGTAAATAACTCGATATCTTTCATTTTGCGGTCAGTTCTCTATCCGAGGTCAGATCTGCATCAGTAAACGCGACCAGCGTCAGTCAGACCAACAGCAACATCAGAGAGAATATTCAGATGGCGGGAGATCTGGCTCACGCCGCCAATCACAGTGCAAGCTCCGCCCTCAATCTGGTACGTCCACCAATCAAAGCGTACAGGGAGGTTTCACAAATGAGCTAATAATTAATGAAATTGGATGTAACAGTAAAATTAAAAATATTTTTTTTTAGCCTGGATACATTATAATCAAAAATTTAATCAAAATAAAACACTAAAAAAGATTTATTTTTATTTTTTATTTAATTTTAATTTAATTTAATTTAATTTCTTTTTATTTATTTATTTATTTATTTATTTATTTATTTATTTTATTTATTTTATTTTTTGAAGAGTAATGCACATAAAACCAGGGTTATTATTACCTAAAACTATTCAACGTTTTTATTAATTGAAATAAAGCTGAAATTATTTATATTTATTTATTATTTATTTATTTATATTTTATTTATATTAATCTCAGAGTAATGCACCTAAAACCAGGGTTGTTGTTTAAAACTAAGTCTACTACTACTACTTTCATTAATTTAAATATATTATAATATTATATAATATAATAGATAATAAAAATGTTGGTCTGTATACATTATTTGAATAAAAAAAAACGCTAAAAAAAGATTATATATTTGATCTGTTCGCTTGCATGTTTCCACAAAAATGCAAATTTTTTGTTAAATTATTAAAGTATTTATTTAAAATGGTGAATATTTTACGTCCAAGTGATTCGAGTGGGAAAAAGGTTTGGGAATCGCTGCTATACATCATCAAAAGTTGTTGAAAATGCAGAATGATATAATAACGTGATGCTGATTGTCCTGTTTTCTGCAAGTCGTCGGAGCACTCGCTCACTGCGCAGGGGACGAGGGCGCGCCAGGCGGGCGAGGAGGTTCTGGACGCCAGCGGAGCCCTGGACACACTCACTGCAGGTGAAACACACTCGCGGTTTAGCTAACGCTGAGAAGTGATGACTGTAGACGTGAAGGAACGGCTGAAGTGTAAAGCTGTCGACTCACACACTGATGTATTGGGGTTTGTGTGTGTGTGTGTGTGTTCCAGGGCTGGTGTTTAACGTCACTGAAGTAACTAGCAGGTTGAGTCGAGTTAGAGCGAATGTTCAGAACTTCACTCATCTGCTCCCAGAAGCCCTCAGTGTCCTGAGAAACCTGCCGAACGGTACGTGACACGGATCAGTACATGCGTTCGCCTGTGTGTGTGTGTGTGTGTGTGATCCTAGCTGACAAAAATGCACCATGAGAACGGTTCGCCAACGTTCCCTTTGAAAATGTTATTTCTGAATGTTTTCAGAACTTTTTTTAATGTTGAAAACGTTTTTTCTTGGTTGTGTGAACGTTCAGGAAACGTTACATTGTATCATTCCTCAAACATTATGTGAGTGTTACTTTTGAATGTTCTCTGAACGTTCTGAAACAAGTGGTAACATTTAAAAAACGTTCAATGAATGATGTATAAATAATGTTTTGAGAACAGTTTTATTTATATATAGAATAAACGTTTTATTACCGTTCCTGGAAGAGCGTTTGTCCATGACTCTGAGAGTGTCTTCCAGAAGGTTCCCTGTTGTGTGGTAAATCAGGTGCTTCTCTCTCTCAGGCAGCAGAGACGAGATCCTCGAGGCGAAGCAACAGGCGGAGGCGGTGAACGCCACTCTACAGAGAGCGCTGGAGCGGCTGCAGGATTACCGTGTGAAGCTGGACGAGTCGCTCTCTGCGGT
>NC_138242.1:33817513-33847513 GCF_964197995.2 Scardinius erythrophthalmus | reverse complement strand
AGTTGCCATTTTTGCAAACCCATACATAATTACAAGGAAAAATATTCCACACGAGGGAAATCATCGTTGTGTCCATGAAGATGTGAAATAATAGGCATAAATCTAGCTTACACATTTACCCAAATGATCATACGCCTGTTTAACCGAAGCTAATCTGGGTGTGTTTCTCCATCCCCAATGTCACTTCTCTGTGTGTTTTACGGCCCTGACGAGAACGTCGGTCTCCTCGGCGGTGAACCACTCCTGGCAAATCCGCCGTTATAATAGCAATCCGCCATGGAACAAGCGCGCCTGCTCTTAAAGGGAATGTGAGATGACGCTCTGATTGGTTTATTTCACGTTACGCCCAAACCACACCTATGAGTAATGAAGCGACTTCAGACCAACACATTTTAGATTTGCGTCGGAGAGTCATTTATCTCGCCGGTATAATAGCAACAGCGCCCGAGATCCGCCCACAAAGTTACTTGCGTTTCAGATCGCTAAAATAGGGCCCATACACACACACACACACACTCACACACATACACTCACTCCTACACTCACACTAGACACACTTTTAATTTAATATTTAACAATATTTTTGATCTCCTGCACTGACACCATTAAATTAGAACTGAACTGGACGATGACATCACGGTTTACTCCAGAGCGGCTATATATATAAATGAACTAAATTAATAACTTTTTTACAACAATAATGAGCCATCTCTGAACTTCCTTAAGCTGGACTGTGAGGCTATTTTCTCCTGGACACAAACTGTGTTGCATTATTCTCCTGTTATCTCTGCAAAGCTGCTCTGAAACACTCTGTGTGCTGTAAAAAGCGCTGTATAAATAAAGGACACTTGACTTGACACACACATTTATGATTTGTTTTGTAACTACTATAGGTAACCTCACTGAACATTAAAATAATACTTTATGACCCCATTAACATGTGTTGTGTTTCCCAGAAACCCCCGGCGGTGAGAACGACCCAGTTCAGAGGCTGCATGGGCGAAGCGTCGCTCAACGAGAACAACATCGGCTTGTGGAACTACGCGGAGAGACAGGGCGAGTGTGGCGGCTGCTTCATGAGGTGACACACACACACACACACACACACACACACACACACACACACTCACTCACTCACACACACACACACACACACACACACACACACACACACACACACACACACACACACACACACACACACACACACACACCCTCACTCATTCGCACACACACACACACACACACACCCTCACTCACTCACACACACACACTCACACACACCCTCACTCACTCGCACACTCACTCACTCACACACACCCTCACTCATTCGCACACACACACACACACACCCTCACTCACTCGCACACTCACTCACTCACTCACACACACCCTCACTCATTCACACACACACACACACACACACACACACACACACACACACACACACACTCACTCACACACACCCTCACTCACTCGCACACACACACCCTCACTCACTCACACACACACACACACACACACACACACACACACACACACACACACACACACACACACCCTCACTCACTCGCACACTCACTGACTCACACACACCCTCACTCACTCACACACACACACACACACACACACACACACACACACACACACACACACACACACACACACACCCTCACTCACTCGCACACTCACTCACACACTCACACACACACACACACACACACACCCTCACTCATTCGCACACACACACTCACACACACACACACTCACTCACGCGCACACACACTCACACACACACACACACACACACACACACACACTCACACACACACACACACACACACACACACACACACACACACACACACACACACACTCACACACACACACTGACACTCAGAACAGACGCTCTTCACCAGTGGCTGAACTCTGAACTCTTCCCTGTTCCAGTCCCCGCACTGAAGACACTTCGTTCCACTTCGACGGCTCTGGGTTCTCAGTGGTCCAGAAGTCTCTGCGCTCCATGTCCACCAGCGTCGTCATGTTCTTCAGGACGCTCTCTCCCAACGGCCTGATGCTGTATCTCGCCTCCAACGGCACGGTACGTCCCCTCTCCAGTGTGGGGGAAAGGGTTACTTGGGAAACTAATGCTTTACAAACAAAAAAGTCACGCTCTCTCACACACACACACACACACACACGCCTCTGCTCTTCGATTTGTCTCAGCATGAGGACAGGAGAGCTGTCAGTCAATAAATGGAAAAACAAAGTAACTAGTGTTACTTATTTGAAAAACTAATTCAGATATTTTGTCATAAAATTTTTAAAGTAATGCATTACTTTACTAGTTACTTGAAACAGTAATCGGATTACATAACTCAAGTTACTTTTAATAAGTTACTCACAACACTGCCTGTCTCTCTCTTCAATCCAACACTGAAGAGTTAAACTGCAGTTCATCCACTGGCCACTAGAGGCCGGCTGCAGAAGAGACTCAATCCCATAGACACGCATGTTAAAATGCCCAACTTTACAGCAGAAACACATGTTTACAGTCTGGTGCAAAAAGTGGTTTTGGTCTTTATAGCTAATGTTGCTCTTAAAGTTCTGCATAATTAAGGGCGTGGCCACTTGAGTGACAGGTGGATTGCCGCTGATGTCACTGCTAGCCGTTTGTCTGCTAGCATTAGCGTCACGTCACCTCAGCTAATCCGCCTCGCTGCACATTTTCGTTTATCCCTCACGTTTGTCCTCTGTGCTTGTAGAGAGACTTTCTGTCCGTCGAACTGGTGGAAGGGAAGGTTCACCTGACCTTTGAACTGGGCTCAGGCGCACTCACCATGACCTCGAACAGAACATACAACACCGGATCCTGGTACAGAATCGCCCTGCAGAGGAACAAGCGCAAAGGTGCCGTTGTGTTCTCCATCCTTATTGATGAGTTGTTGAACCCTCATCCTTCCCCCGGGTCATTTTGACTCTAAAAATATTTTATTTAGTGTTCATCAGAGGGGTCCAAGACCTCAGGACTTTTGCTGCACTTGAACCATGAATACACACACAATTTTTTTTATAAATTAACATTATCATGTTTTATTATTTTATTTCCACAAGAGGTCAGCAAAGACACCCAATGTAAGATATTTAGAGCTGAATAAATGCATGAATTTGTGAGTTATTTTGAATTTGTTGAAAGAATGTGAGGAATCTGCTTAAATTACTATTTATTTATTATTTATTGATCAAGTCTAGTAATTTAAAGGTAAATAAAATAAAAAAATCTCCAAAAAAAATGCATTAAAAAATAGAAAAATTTAATAAAATAAGCTTTCTGGACAAATAAAATAAATCAAGTATAATTTTAGGGCTTCGGGTCATTTCGACCCGTAATGAGACAACGTGTGCTCTGTCCGCAGGGCATTTATCGGTGATGGCCGCTGATAACCCGTCCGAGAGAGAGGTCATGGAGGCGGAGTCACCGGGCTCGGCCTCTGACCTCAATCGCTCTGACCTCGACCCCATTTACATCGGTGGATTACCAGCCTCTCGACCAATCAGGTGAGACCAGCCTCTCAAGACATGCTGGAGTTGCATCATGTGTTTAAATGTTTAAAATAATTTGTCTTTAAATGCAACTCTTCTTTGGATCTTCGCAGGAGGCAGGTTGTCGCTCGCTCTTTTGTCGGGTGTATGAAGAACGTTGAAATCGCTCGTACGAACTTCGACCTGCTCAGAGAGGCGTACGGAGTCAAGAAAGGCTGTGTCCTCAAGGTACAGTTATTATAGTCAAATAAAACATTTTCATTAATGTTTTCAACGTTAAGTGATTTTTTTTTTATTTCATTTTATTACGGCTAGTTGCCAAAGCAACATTTTTATTTAAATGTTTTTTTTTTTTTGACTTGAACTAAAATAACTAAAAACTAAACTGAAATAAATAATAAAAACTAGTTAAAGTTATATGAAATATATAGACATATTCAGGGCCCCATAATGAAATTTTTAAAACTTTTAATAAATTGTTGTTAAATTGTATGTTTCATGATTTTAATTAATTATACATGCAAAATTTAATTTAAAACCGAAAATACAAAAATATATATTTTTTTTAAATTCCATTCCCCTTCATTTTTGTTTTTTGTGATAAATATCAAGAGACACTGAAATAAGTTATATATACAGTTGCAATCAAAATTATTCAACCCCCACTGCAAATCAGGTTTATTGGCAAAATTGAACTAGTTTGCAATGAACAAATCAAACACAAGTAACTGAAATAGCTCAACACAACAAATGTTTCAAGTGAAAATTTAACTTTTAATGACTTCTGTAGTTTCAAAATTATTCAACCCCTGATAGAATCCCTCAAAACAGCACAAATCTGCAGAACAGGTGTTGTCTCGCTAATCAAGGGTTCATTAGCTGCACCAGGTGTGCTTGAGCTAGAACACATGACACATCTGAACTGGCGAGGTTTGTTGAGTGTCACGTTTGACTGCAAGTTAGAAATATGGCAAAAGAATGGTCCAAAAGGTTAAGAGAAAGTATCATCACCCTTCACAAACAATGAGCAGGGTATAAAAAGATAGCGAAGGCACTAAATGTTCCTAGAGACACCGTTGGAAGCATAGGTTGCAAATTTAAAGTTAAAGGATCAGTGTTTAGACTCCCTGGACGGGCAGAAAACCCTGGAGTGACTGCAGAAGACCAGCAGCAAGACTTGCTGGAAACAGACTAAACGCATGCCAGAGCTCCAGGAATACACCACTGCTGACACAAAGCACAAGAAAAGTGCTCAAAATCATATAAATAAGCCACAGAAGTTTTGGGATTCTGTTCTTTGGAGCGATGAAACAGAACTGGAGCTGTTCGTCCCTCTGGATCAGCGGTGTGTCTGGTGGAGGAATGAAGCGTACACTGTGGAGAACTCTGTCTACAGTTCAGCATGAGGAGCTCGTGATGCTCTCGGCTGATGGATATCCTCCGGCTCTGGAGACCTGCAGCGTGAGGAAGATCCGGAGATCAGGAGATCCGGGGAGAAAACGTCATGCCGTCAGTGAGGAAGATGGAGCTTGGACCTTCAACAGGACAATGATCCCAAGCATTCCTCAGATTCCACCCAGGCTTGGTTGCAGAAGAAGTCCAGTGGCATCACTGTCACATGACTCGAACCCCATAGAAAATCTCTGGTGGGATTTGAAGAAGTCCAGGAATATTCCTGAACTAGAGGCCGTTGCTCATGAGGAACGGGGTCAGATGCTGTCTACTTATACATCCCGTCTGCAGCCGATCAGGACAGAAAAATGTTGTTCTACTGAGTGCTAGAGATGCTTGCCATGAAGGGGGTGAATAATTTTGAAACTGCAGAAGTTGAATTTGGGGAAACCACTTGAAACATTAGTTGTGTTGAGCTATTTCAATTACTTGTGTTTGATTTGTTCATTGCAAACGGCTGAAAGTCTGGACATTTTGCCAGTAAACCTGATTTGCAGTGAGGGTTGAGTAATATCGATTGCAACTGTATATATATATTTATTAGTTTTAGTTATTTATTAGTATTATTTAGTTATTAGTATTCATTTAGTTGTAGAGATTTTTAAAGTTGTGTTTGCGTGTGTTTCCAGCCCATCCGCAGCGTGTCTGTGTTCGGCACTGGTTTTCTGGAGATGCCCGGTGTTCTCCTGGGTTCCCATACGGAGATCGTGAGCAGCTTCTCCAGCACACGGGATCACGGGATCATCCTGGCGGGATTTAGCCGAAACGCGGGACGCTCGCGCCGACACACGCCACAGGTCAGGATACGATCCTGTGTAGGGTTTGGATCAATTGAATTTTAACGATTCTGATTTTGATTCTGCTTATTGATTCCGATTCTTATTGGTTCCTAATTTCGATTCCAATAAGGTAAAAAAAAAACTTGGATATCAGTCACATTTAGTCTTATTGTAAACATTTAATTCTAGCGGAATATCATGAACAACAATCAACAGTTACACAAGTGTTTGCCTGTCGTTTAAAAACACCATAGAAGAACAACTAGCCTGACTAATATAAACTTCAAACATTATTAAAGACAAGCAAACACTAAAAAAAGTGGACAACCCGGACAAATAGATCCAGGACTCGATCCTCAGTCTCTCTGTAAACCTGTCCGATCACCCGCTTGTGTTTAATCTGCCGCTCTGCTCTCAGCCGTTCCTGCTCGTGGTGCTCGCGTCCGGATTGGTGGAGGTCCATGTGGGCTTGGCAGAGGGCGGAGCCGTGCACAAAGCCGTCGTCCAATCACAGAACGGCTCCTTCAGTGACGGACAGGAGCATTCGCTCGTACTGCAGAGGAACAAAAGGTGTGTAGCAGCAGCGTCACCAGTGAGAACATGCTTGAGCTTT
Source organism: Scardinius erythrophthalmus (assembly GCF_964197995.2). NCBI lineage: Eukaryota > Metazoa > Chordata > Actinopteri > Cypriniformes > Leuciscidae > Scardinius > Scardinius erythrophthalmus. The sequence continues at coordinate 33,841,126 of NC_138242.1, read as the reverse complement.
GGTTTCTTCATCTCCGTGTCTCCATCTCCAGGTCGATCTCAGTGCTGGTGGACGAGCAGAACCCGGTGGTTCTGAAGCTGGGCTCGTCTGCAGAGAAAGCTCTGGCTCTGGGCCGGCTCTTCTTCGGTGGTGTTCCTCCAGGAGAACGAGCTGTTGTTCCGGGATCCTCCGACTCCTTCTACGGCTGCATCAGGAACACAGCAGTGGACGGCACGTGAGTGACACACACACACACACACACACACACTTGTGTTAAAGGGGTCATATAATGCCATTTTTGTACAAGCTAATATGATTCTTTAGGGTCTAAATTAAAAGTTTGTAATATACTTTAATTAAAAATTCTCATTAGTTTTGTAAGAAAACACTCATTTTACCTGGTCAAAAACAGCTCTGTTTTCAGCACGCCGTTTCAGCGCATGTGCCTTTAAATGGTAATGAGCTTTGCTCGCCCCGCCCCTCTGTTCTGTGCGTACACCGTAACACAATAACACAATAACCATAACGTGTTGTTCATTATAAACGTGGGATTATGAATTATATTGAGAACGTCGTATATCAAAAACATGCCGTAATGTACCCTGAGTGTAAACCTCATCGTGAAGCTTCGAGACCCTTCGAAAACAAACTCAGCCACTGCGTCTTCAGTGGTTCGGATTTAGGAGCATCAACATGATGCTGTGTTCACTATTACACCCAAGAACAGAACACCACAATCGCTTAGACGCCATTCTACTCAGTGCTCCAGCGTATCAACAGTGACTACGTTTACATGCAACCAATAACCCGTTCAAAACCGGGATATTAGCAATAACCCGGTCGCGCACGGCCATGTAAACACCGGCAAAAACCTGAATATGCTCATATCTCGGTTTTTAAAAACCCTGGTCATGTAAACACGTATCGGCATATCCCCACCAAAAGGAACATGGATTTGTGTTCTGCGCATGTTCTATTCGCAAGGAATCTTGGTCTTTTGAGGAGAGACGGCGCATACAGAACCCCGCGTGCAGTATACCGGAAGTAAACAAGAAGAGGTGAACATGGCGAGACGCAGCACTGCAACACACTTTAGGAGCGAGGAGGAAAGAGCAAACAAAGGCGATCGCTATCTGCCCCGCACTATTCATTATCCGCGTGCTGCTGCTGCTGTTGTTGTCTTTGGATACAGGAAGAAGAATCGGAAATGATGCATATTGCGTCTTAAGGTTGTCCGTACGGCCAGACGCTAGCCGTGCGTCGCCGTTTACATCGGGATATTGCCAATTGATTACAAATTCCATGTATACAGGAGTAACTCTCTCTGCTCACGCATGTAAACGGGTTATTCCGAATGTTTCAGAAACCCAAATAGTGACCTTAACCCGACCATAACCCGAATATTGACAGCTTGTAAACGTAGTCAATGACGCGCGGACTGTGATTGACAGCTCGCTCACGAGCGAGGGCGGGATTGTGTTGAAACGCTGCTGTCAATCGCAAATCGTGGGAGGGGCGCCCGACCGTGTGACGTCACTTGGTCGAATGGCTTGATTTTAGAGATTGGAAAACATATAAGATCCACTGGATGGATTTTTATCATTTTATGATGGTTGTGTACAGGCACTGCCAACACACACTTCAGTACAATCAACTTGTAAAAGTGCATGTACCATTATATGACCCCTTTAACAATTAATCGCGATTAATCACATCCAAAAGTTTTTGTTTACGTAATATATGTGTGTGTACTATGTATAATTATTTTGTATATATAAATACATGTCTATATATATATATAAATATTAATATATATAAATAACACATTTTTCTTAAATATATACATGCATGTGTGTGTATTTATATACACAAAATTATTATACCCAGTACACACACATATATTATGTAAACACAATCTTTTATTTTGGATGCGATTAATCGTTGCACAGCTCTAATATATATAAATATAAATATATGAAAATATCATCACAGAAAGCGACTGAAGGTGTAATGTGTGTGTCCGTGCGTCAGGTTGTTGGATCTGTCCGGCGCGCTGCACTACGAGCATGTGGACATGGACAGTTGTTTACTGGAGGAGAGACCCAAGCGTGTGCTTCTACCTGACGACCTGGAGGCGGAGCCGACCTCTGACCCCTCCACACGACCCCTGACCCCCGCGGTGGAGCTGAGTGCACTCACACCCGGCAGCACCAGCGTGAGTCTCACACACACTCACTCTCACTCACACACACACGAACACTCACACTCACTCACTCACTCACTCACTCTCACACACACACACACACACACACACACACACTCTCACTCACTCACTCACTCACTCACACACACACACACACACACACACACTCTCACTCACTCACTCACTCAAACACACACGAACACACACACACTCACTCACTCACTCACTCTCTCTCTCACACACACACACACACACACACACACACACACACACATACAGACACACGAAGGGAATGTTTATAAATATTTAGTGCAGTGCAAATATATTTATATTCATACATCATCATCTGGATGCTGTTTATCTGCACGGTGAACTTCATAAAGGTCGTGTGAAAGCTCAGTTGTATTTCATTTTATTCAAGTAATGAAGGTGTTTTTTATTATTTTAGTACCAAAATATGTCTTAGCAACTCACTATGACAGGCATGTTGTGTGACATTCTTCAGATAGCGCTGAGTTTCTGTAAACACTGAACATCTGTAAGATTGTCGCGCCCTTATATGGGCGCCTGCAGAACTCTAGCATTCACACAAGCGTTTCACGGCATGTATTGTGAAAGTCTCTGTACAAACTGAACTTTAACTGAACTTCCCGTCCTCAGTGTGCGGCCCCGGACCCAACACACACCATCCCAGAATCCCACCAGTTCGGACTGTCCCGACATAGTCACATGATCATGGGCTTCAAGAATAAGACCGTCAGAACCAGGTAAACCAATCAACACGACCCGTTCGTAATCATATATTACACATCAATCTGCTGTCATAGACTCTCATAGCGCTTCACTGATCAGACAAACTGGGTATTAAACTCTCTTTAAACCAACATTCTGTGTTCAATATGACTCCATGTTGATATTATTATTAAAAAATAAAAGCAAAAATCACATGTTCATGAGCTCACGATGGAAGAGCATCTCAATAAACATTCAAATAAACAGAAATCAGAAAGCACAAAATAAACTTTTTATGACAAATTCAGTACAACAATAAAATAACCTTTACAGTCACATGATTCTGAGCAACAAAATAAGAAAAAAAGAAAAAACTGTTTTATATATATATATATATACTGTATATATATATACTGTATATATATATAAATATGTATATTATTATAATATTATAACTAACGGGTAAAATTTCCCCCACTACTGTATATTCACTTTAAACAGTCTTTTCACAGATTGTAACAGGTAATGATTTAACGCTTCACTGTGTGTGTGTGTGTGTGTGTGTGTGTGTGTGTGTGTGTGTGTGTGTGTGTGTTGTTGCAGTTTCGTGGTGAAGCTCTCCGTGCGGACGTTCGCTCACAGCGGCCTTCTGTTCTACATGGCTAACGCTAACCAGCAGGATTACGCGGTTCTGCAGCTTCAGGCGGGCCGTCTGCTTCTGTCATGTGACCTGGGCCGAGGACCCGCCAGTGCCACGATCCCTGCTGGCATCAGCGACGGCCTCTGGCACACCGTGAGTTAAACCACTTCCACCCTGACTAGCCGACAATTAAAGGGATAGTTCACCCAAAAATGAAAATTAGCCCATGATTTACTCTCCCTCAACTCATCTTCAGGTGTATATGACATTCTTCTGTTAGACGAACACAATCAGAGTTATATTAAAAAATATCTATCCATCATATATATAGATGCACTTTTATGATGGATAGATGCACTTTTATCATGAATCGATGCACTTTTATGATGGACAGATGCACTTTGACGGACTTAAAAAAATATACGGCCATTCACTGTCATTATAAAGCTTGGAAGAGTCAGGACATTTTTTAATATAACTGATTGTATTCGTCTGAAAGAAGAATGTCATATACACCTAGGATGAGTTGAGGGAGAGTAAATCATGGGATAATTTTCATTTTTGGGTGAACTATCCCTTTAAGAATCATACAGTCCTTGAATAACACTAATGTGTGTGTGTGTGTGTGTGTGTGTGTGTGTGTGTGTGTGTGTGTGTGTGTGTGTGTGTGGGTGTGCAGGTGAAGGCCGAGTTTAGTAAGAAGTCAGTGATGGTCAGTGTGGACGGCAGCGACTCCGACCGCATCTCCACTAAAGGACACACACTCGACGTCGAGGGGAAGTTGTACCTCGGAGGAATTCCTTCCACATACACAGCCAAGAGGATCGGAAACGTAACTGATGCTTTTCACTTCAAAACCAGTTTGAAATGTTTTTATATAAAGTCTTGATGTTGTTTTCAGGCTCTACTAGAGCAGGTTTTCCTGCTAGAATGTTGATTATTTTCCCCAGATTCTCCGTTGTTGCAGTAATGTTGCTGTTGGAGCTTTTTCATGATCAAACAGCAACATTACACACTAAAGAAAGATGAAGATGTCTTTACTATGAGTTAAAAGTGTAAAAAGCACAGGAATGTCCGTGTTAACCCGAGGTGTGTGTGTGTGGTTCTTCAGGTCACACACAGTCTGGCAGCTTGTCTTCAGGACGTGACTCTGAACGGTGTGCGTATGGACCTGAACGGGCCACTAGTGGCCGATGGGACGAGCTCCTGCTTTAGAGGCGCTCAGGACGGGACCTTCTTCAGCGGAGATGGATACGCAGCTTTCAGTGAGCAGAACCTCCTCTAGAACTCTTTCTCACACATCTCAGAGAACAGAACCTCCTCTAGAACTCTCACACACACACCGCAGAGAACAGAACCTCCTCTAGAACTCTCTCACACACACCTCAGAGAACAGAACCTCCTCTAGAACTCTCTGACACACGACTCAGAGAACAGAACCTCATCTAGAACTCTCTCACACACATCTCAGAGAACAGAACCTCATCTAGAACTCTCTCACACACGACTCAGAGAACAGAACCTCATCTAGAACTCTCTCACACACATCTCAGAGAACAGAACCTCATCTAGAACTCTCTCACACACGACTCAGAGAACAGAACCACATCTAGAACTCTCTCACACACGACTCAGAGAACAGAACCTCATCTAGAACTCTCTCACACACATCTCAGAGAACAGAACTTCATCTAGAACTCTCTCACACACGACTCAGAGAACAGAACCTCATCTAGAACTCTCTCACACACGACTCAGAGAACAGAACCTCATCTAGAACTCTCTCACACACGACTCAGAGAACAGAACCTCATCTAGAACTCTCTCACACAACTCAGAAAGCAGAACCTCATCTAGAACTCTTTCTCACACATCTCAGAGAACAGAACCTCATCTAGAACTCTCTCACACACGACTCAGAGAACAGAACCTCATCTAGAACTCTCTCACACACGACTCAGAGAACAGAACCTCATCTAGAACTCTCTCACACACATCTCAGAGAACAGAACTTCATCTAGAACTCTCTCACACACGACTCAGAGAACAGAACCTCATCTAGAACTCTCTCACACACGACTCAGAGAACAGAACCTCATCTAGAACTCTCTCACACACGACTCAGAGAACAGAACCTCATCTAGAACTCTCTCACACAACTCAGAAAGCAGAACCTCATCTAGAACTCTTTCTCACACATCTCAGAGAACAGAACTTCATCTAGAACTCTCTCACACACGACTCAGAGAACAGAACCTCATCTAGAACTCTCTCACACACGACTCAGAGAACAGAACCTCATCTAGAACTCTCTCACACAACTCAGAAAGCAGAACCTCATCTAGAACTCTTTCTCACACATCTCAGAGAACAGAACCTCATCTAGAACTCTCTCACACACGACTCAGAGAACAGAACCTCATCTAGAACTCTCTCACACAACTCAGAAAGCAGAACCTCCTCTAGAACTCTTTCTCACACACCTCAGAGAACAGAACCTTCTCTAGAGCTCTTTCACTCACATCTCAGAGAACAGAACCTCCTCTAGAACTCTTTCACACACATATCAGAAAACAGAACCTCATCTAGAACTCTCTCACACACATCTCAGAGAACAGAACCTCCTCTAGAACTCTCTCACACACATCTCAGAGAACAAAACCTCATCTAGAACTCTCTCACACACATCTCAGAGAACAGAACCTCCTCTAGAACTCTCTCACACACATCTCAGAGAACAGAACCTCATCTAGAACTCTCTCACACACATCTCAGAGAACAGAACCTCCTCTAGAACTCTCTCACACACACCTCAGAGAACAGAACCTCCTCTAGAACTCTCTCACACACACCGCAGAGAACAGAACCTCCTCTAGAACTCTCTCACACACAACTCAGAGAACAGAACCTCCTCTAGAACTCTCACACACACACCGCAGAGAACAGAACCTCCTCTAGAACTCTCTCACACACACCTCAGAGAACAGAATCTCCTCTAGAACTCTCTCACACACACCTCAAAGAACAGAACCTCCTCTAGAACTCTTTCTCACACATCTCAGAGAACAGAACCTCCTCTAGAACTCTCTCACACACACCTCAGAGAACAGAACCTCCTCTAGAACTCTCTCACACACACCTCAAAGAACAGAACCTCCTCTAGAACTCTTTCTCACACATCTCAGAGAACAGAACCTCCTCTAGAACTCTCTCACACACACCTCAGAGAACAGAACCTCCTCTAGAACTCTCTCACACACACCTCAAAGAACAGAACCTCCTCTAGAACTCTTTCTCACACATCTCAGAGAACAGAACCTCCTCTAGAACTCTCTCACACACACCTCAGAGAACAGAACCTCCTCTAGAACTCTCTCACACACACCTCAAAGAACAGAACCTTCTCTAGAGCTCTTTCACTCACATCTCAGAGAACAGAACCTCCTCTAGAACTCTTTCACACACATATCAGAAAACAGAACCTCATCTAGAACTCTCTCACACACATCTCAGAGAACAGAACCTCCTCTAGAACTCTCTCACACACATCTCAGAGAACAGAACCTCCTCTAGAACTCTCTCACACACATCTCAGAGAACAAAACCTCATCTAGAACTCTCTCACACACATCTCAGAGAACAGAACCTCCTCTAGAACTCTCTCACACACATCTCAGAGAACAGAACCTCATCTAGAACTCTCTCACACACATCCCAGAGAACAGAACCTCCTCTAGAACTCTCTCACACACACCTCAGAGAACAGAACCTCCTCTAGAACTCTCACACACACACCGCAGAGAACAGAACCTCCTCTAGAACTCTCTCACACACAACTCAGAGAACAGAACCTCCTCTAGAACTCTCACACACACACCGCAGAGAACAGAACCTCCTCTAGAACTCTCTCACACACACCTCAGAGAACAGAACCTCCTCTAGAACTCTCTCACACACACCTCAAAGAACAGAACCTCCTCTAGAACTCTTTCTCACACATCTCAGAGAACAGAACCTCCTCTAGAACTCTCTCACACACACCTCAGAGAACAGAACCTCCTCTAGAACTCTCTCACACACACCTCAAAGAACAGAACCTCCTCTAGAACTCTTTCTCACACATCTCAGAGAACAGAACCTCCTCTAGAACTCTCTCACACACACCTCAGAGAACAGAACCTCCTCTAGAACTCTCTCACACACACCTCAAAGAACAGAACCTCCTCTAGAACTCTTTCTCACACATCTCAGAGAACAGAACCTCCTCTAGAACTCTCTCACACACACACTGATGTTTCAGTGTGATATTGCATATATGGGCCGCTGTTCTCTATTTCATTTAAAGACAATATAAACAACGCATGCATAACTTGGAAGCCCATTTTCATCACATAAGAAAAAAAATCATGCTTCGGTAAATCATAATTATGGTATAATTAAAAAGTCAAAATTATTCCAAATTTGTGAGATGAAAACTCAAAATTATGATGTCATAATTTTTTACTTTTATGCCATAATATTATTTTATGTCATGATTTTGTCATTTGATCTATGATTGACTTTTTGTCATAATTTTGACTTTTTTGTCCTTTTTTCCTCAATTGACTTTTTGTCATAATTTCAACTTTGTCATAAATTCGTCTGTTTTGTGTGCTAATATTGTTGTGTAATGTCCTGATTGAGTGTGTCTGCTCCTGCAGTGAAGGAGGGCTATAACGTGGGCTCGGATGTGACGGTGAGTCTGGACTTCCGCTCCACGGCTCCCGACGGGATTCTTTTGGGAATCAGCAGCACGAAAGTGGACGCCATCGGCCTGGAGCTGCTCAACGGACAGGTCAGTACAGTTAGCCTTCAGTACGGTTAGCCTCCAGTATGGTTAGCCTTCAGTACGGTTAGCCTCCAGTATGGTTAGCCTCTAGTATGGTTAGCCTTCAGTATGGTTAGCCTTCAGAACGGTTAGCCTTCAGTATGGTTAGCCTTCAGAACGGTTAGCCTCCAGTACAGTTAGCCTCCAGTACGGTTAGCCTCCAGTGACCCGTGTTACGGTGCCCGTGACTGACGCTCGACCCGTCGCAGGTGGTGTTCAGTGTGAATAACGGCGCGGGCCGGATCTCGGTAAGCAGCAGGAGCAGCGTGAGCATGTGTGACGGGCGCTGGCGGACCCTGGTGGCCAACAAGCAGAAGCACAGCTTGAGTCTGACCGTCGACGGCATGACGGTGACCGTGGAGAACCCGTACTCATCCTCCACATCGGCCGAGACCAAAAACCCCATCTATGTGGGCGGACATCCAGGTACTGACTTCAGCATCGGCCCGTTTCTACGGGAACGGTGTAATGTCACTGACTTTTTGTCATAATTATTCTTTTTTGTCAATTTTCTTGACATAATTATGACTTAGTATGTCATGATTTTGACTATTTGTCATCATTTAAAATTTTTGTTATAATTGTAATTTTTTGTAATAATTATGACTTTCTATAATTATAATAATGTGTCGTAATTTTGAATTTTTGTCATGAATCATGATCTTGACTTTTTATCTATAATTATGACTTAGTATGTCATGATTTTTAGTTGTTGAGGTTGACGGTTTGTGTGTGTGTGTGTGTGTCACAGCTGAGGTGAAGCAGAACTGTCTTCGCACCAGAGAGTCGTTCCGCGGTTGCATGAAGAACCTGCGCGTCTTCAAGGGTCACGTGACTGACGTCCTGGACTTCAGCGCCGCGTTCACACACACACATGTGTTTCCTCATTCCTGCCCTGCATAAAACCATAATTCATCATGTTCTGAGAATAATCATAGATTTACCCAAAACTTTGACTCTTAAGTAACACTTTACAATAAGGTCTCATTTGCTAACATTGCTTTTATTTTTGAATAGTAAAATTAGTGAAAATCAAATTGTTAATTTTTATGTTAGTTCACAGTGCATCCATTTGATTTTAAAAATGTTTAACATTTAAGAGTTTTACATTGTTCATGTTAACTGAAACCTTATTGTGACGGTTTACCAGATTTGAAACTAGTTAATAAAACGCAACTTGTTTTTTAGTCGAGCGTGTCGCTTGTGTTACTGATGATGAAACCAACATTCCTTCACTATCTGGAACATTCCAGAACGCTGATACTGACACAGATTCAAACAAAGAGCTTTAGAGACACAAACTTGTTCAGATGAGTGATCTTATGCAACAATGACACAACGATGAGGTTTCATGTGTTTTAATTGGATTAGTTTCATAATGACTTGTAGTTTCACCCAAATATTACAGCAACTTCAATACATATTTAACATCATGATATGAAATCTATGATATGGTTACATCTTCTTGAGAACAAAGATGATGATATTTTTGGCAGACACTGTGAACTAAATCATCAGGGGTCAAAGGTCATCTGAATGATCTTTGTTTCTGTAGTTCATCATCTTTTACTGTTTCAGTTTTTCACTAATTTTCAGTTTTTTAACACAGTAACACCATGTTTTCTGGGCTTTTACTACAGTGACACCATGTTTTCCCGACTTTTTTGAATATTTCTGAATATCACGCGATCACATGGTTAGATGTGCAGATGCTCGTCGTCCACAGCAGGTCCTGATGGATAAACTTGTTCAGATGAGTGATCTTAATGCAACAATGACACACTGATGAGGTTTCATGTGTTTTAATTGGATTAGTTTCATAATGACCTGTAGTTTCACCCAAATATTACAGCAACTTCATTCCATATTTAACATCATGATATGAAATCTATGATATGGCTACATCTTCTTCATAATACTCACTGTGACTTCATGTTTGGCCGGCGTATTAATAATAATGTGGTTTTGATGAAATGAGGCTACAGAAAATATTCCCATGGCTTTGCTGTAAAACGGTCACTATGATAAAACACAAGCAAACGCATTCGTCATGAGCTTCCACAACTCAAATGAGAAAAATAAAGGATTCCATGCACAAATTCAGTTGGCAACGTCAACAACGTGTTACTACAAAAAATCAAATAAAAAAAATCCAATCAACAAGTGCACATTTCAGTACATCATACATAAAAAACAGCTTTAAGATGAAAAAACAAACATATTCAGAGCATCAAAAGTATTACTGGCAGGCACTGAAGTAAATCATCAGGGGTCAAAGGTCATCTGTCCTCTGAATGATCTTCTTTGTTTCGTATGTTCATCAACTTTTAATGTTTCAGTTTTCACTCGAGTCCTTCATCAGTCCGGGTAGTGTTTGATGACATTGGCATTAATATTCATCTGGTGTAATTTGAGGTCATATTTACCCTTGCAGCTCATATTTCAGACCAAAATCAAAAGGCAAAATGTCAATGACATTATTTCAACATTCAAACACAAATTCACATTACTGTAAAATTATTGTAATACATCAGGGCATGTTGTTTTTGATTAATGATCATTCGTATTATTGTAACAGTAATGCATTAATTAAAGGCACTACATCAACTATTAATTAGTGCTGTGAAACCATTAATCGCATCCAAAATAAACGTTATATATATGTGTGTGTACTGTATAATTATTTAGTGTATATATAATTACACACACATGCATGTATATATTTAAGGAAAATGTTTATTTTTATTTATATTGTTATTTATATATAAAATACTTATATATAATATAAATTATATCTAAATATATATGTACAGGAAATTATTTCTTAAATATATACATGCATGTGTGTGTATTTATATGTATAAAATAATTATAAACAGTACACACACTTATATTATGTAAACAAACGTTTATTTTGGATGAGATTAATCGTTGCCCAGCTCTAATATTAATGTAAACATTTTCCCCCATTTTAGTAATTCATCAACAATGAGAATTTGATATAAAATGTGTTTGCTGTTGGATTCTGGGGTGAATACGAGCCGCTCGCAGGGTTCAGTTCACATGGCTTCATCACAAACATGCAGCTTATAGAAACAATACAAAATAATTATCATACAGCAGGATAAATTAGTGGTATAAATATTTTATGTACATGCTCTTTTTTACACTGGCTAGCGGTAAGAAGTGATGAAACATGCTTCTGTCCGGGACGGTCACACAGTTTTGGCACCAGGCAAACTCAATGACCAGCATTGAACCACACCACAGAGGTCAACCTCAGGGTTTGACCTCTGACCTCCGCTGCACCTCTGCAGAAAACTGTTCTCAGGTCAGCGTGACTTTAACACCCATTCGCAGTGAGGATTAGCGTGGTAAACATCCAGTAAATGTGCGTCTGGATCCAGGCAGCGCTCGCCTAGAGAGAACCAACCGTTCTTCAGATTAATGCTTCACTTATTCACTCACATTATATTATTACTGATAATATATCATATAATAACTAGGGATGTAACGATACCCTCATGTCACGATTCGATACATATCACGATACAATATTATTGCTATACTCTCAAGACATATGATAAATGGTAAACAACAAACTCACCGATGTTTCCTCCCACCTCGAACAGACACTGTCTCTGTCGTCGACTACCGCTCCGCGACCCGCGCCTGCAATCGACAGTGATTGGTTAACACCATCGGTTGGTTGGGTCATGTGACCTGTGTGTGTACTGACGTGGTTCACTAACCCGTTCTCGATGTCGAAGCGTGCCGTGATGTCTCTGGCCTTCATCTCGCAGCTCAACTGAATCGCCATTGAAACCTTAGCGTGAAGCGGCGCGTGAACTCTGATGACTCCGTCACGAAGATCAGTGACCTGAGGAACACACACACAGACTTTATTATGTTATTATTACAAGTAGGGGTGTCATAATATATCCCAATACAAAAATGCAACAATATGTATCATGGATAGATAAAAATGACTGTGTGATAAAGAAGTTTTCAGAGTTTTAGTGTCAGAACTACATTAAACTACTATGTATAATGTTCAAAATAATCTATAATGCAACGGGGGATTATTTGTGTAAAAAGTGGCCTACATTATTATAAATATATCTAGTCAGTGACAGAGATCAAGCATATTCATCTACAATAATTCAGTATTTTCAGCTTCAGAATCATTATTGTTATTCTGGTGTCTCTATTGTCCTGTGCTTTGGGTTTCAACACCAAGTCCAAGACTATTCATTTACACACACAATGTAAAATCAAATTTAGCATTTTAATCAAAAGTAATTTTTTTGTTAATCTTTTATCAGGAGTATTGCAATGTTTGTTAACAATCAGTGCAAGTTACATGTTTTTCGCCAGTAGGTGGCGCCAAATGACGTGAGTGAATCAGTCCATTCAGCTAATTCGTTCAAAAACTCTTGATTAATTTAGGAACTAAACCAGGTTGAAATTATTTTAATAATAATTTTATTGTTACTTATTTGTATATATTTTTTAATCATTATTATTTTTGAACATCACCTTTTAAGGCTCAACTGTCGAGCAACGCGTCACCGAGAAATTTACGCGCCAATTTCGATCAGCGCTGACTGACTGACGGCCGTCACGTGAAATCACCGCTAAAAGGATGTTCCTCTGAGTCATGATGCACTATTTCACGACTTTATGGCTGGACCTGGAGAATAAAAGCTCTAACAGACGAAGGTAATCGCACACGCTTAGTTTATCTCTCTCTTTCTCTCACTGCAGTGCTGTAACTAGCCCACCACGCCGTCGTTGCTAGTTCTGAATGACTTTACGTAACGGAGAAAAGTGAATTAGTAACGGATCTGTTTACTATCAACGGCACATTTGAATCTGTGGCGGGTGATGTACTAATATGAACAGACTCATATCCGCTGATGTAAGTGATGTTTGAGGCGATCAAGTTGAAATATGTAACATAACGATGTGATATAAGTAAACGCCTTATAGATGCCACATTCGGTCGCTCCGGATACGTTAGCGCGTCCGCCATCTTGGGTTTGTCAATATTTCAGACGCTGTACAAATCATAAAATCGGGTTCTGCATAAACGGCCACATCATAATATTAGGATACACTAGAAATTCTCCAATGTTTTCAACAGCACCAATGAACTCAAATATGTACTTGAACGCAAACCTTTATAGATGAAAACTTTTTAAATAGGCTATGATTAATCGATTTAACAGCACTAACTTTGTGTTCTGAATTTATATTATGGTTAATTAATCGTTTTTATTCATTTTATTTAAATTTTAGTATATTTTAGTGCTTAAAGTGAAAATAAATGTTTTCAAAATATTTATTAGTTCAGTTAAATTAACTTTAAGTTTCAGTTAACATATGAATGTTTTTTTTTTTTTTTTTTTTTTTTTTTTATGGTTTTGGTTATAGCTATAATAACCCTGGTTCACGACACTTATCCAAATGAGGAATGAAGGTTCAGTCCCATGAGCACTCACTTCGCTGCGGTCTCGGTCCTTCTCCACGTTCCATCTCCTCAATAGCCTGCGTTTGGTTTTCTCTGAGGTCGGTGTTTTCTTGCCCATGGCGGCTTCGTTCATTTTTCTGACGTGGGAGATCAGGAAACACGGGACCTGCGGATACAAATATCAGACGTCAGCGACTCAAAGACATATTAATGAGCCCAGCTAATTTTCGAATATCAAGCGAAAACATGGTTAATGTAGCTTTTCAGATGCTCCCCGTCCACAGCATGTCCTGATGGCTAATGTTTTTGGGATTTTACTACAGTAACACCATGTTTTCTGGACATTTACCACAGCAACACCATGTTTTCCAGGCTTTTACCACAATAACACCATATTTTTTGGACTTTTACTACAGTAACGCCATATTTTCCAGGCTTTTACTACAGTGACATCATATTTTCCGGGCTTTTACTACAGTGACATTATATTTTCCGGACTTTTACTACAGTGACACCATGTTTTCTGGACATTTACCACAGCAACACCATGTTTTCCAGGCTTTTACCACAATAACACCATATTTTCTGGACTTTTACTACAGTAACGTCATATTTTCCGGGCTTTTACTACAGTGACACCATATTTTCTGGGCTTTTACTACAGTAACACCATGTTTTCTGGACATTTACCACAGCAACACCATGCTTTCCAGGCTTTTACCACAGTAACACCATATTTTCTGGACATTTACTACAGCAGCACCATGTTTTTTGAACTTTTTCTACAGTAACACCATGTTTTCTGGACATTTACCACAGCAACACCATGTTTTCCAGGCTTTTACCACAATAACACCATATTTTCTGGACTTTTACTACAATAACACCATGTTTTCTGCGTTTTCCACACTTTTTTGAATATTTCTGGATATGAAGCGATCTCGTGGCTCATGTAGCTGCAGATGCTCACCGTCCACAGCAGGTCCTGATAGGTAATGAGGAGACGCACGAGTTGGGCGGCAGCAACGGCGACCTGCATCTCCTCCTGTTTGGCGTTCTTCCCGCGGAAAGTGAAGAGGTTTGGCGCTACGATCATGGAGACGTTCCACAGACTCATGCGGTTCGTCGCCTCGTACGCCACCACCTTTCTCAGGAACTCCAGAAAAGCCTGAGAGCAAACACAGCAAACATCATCAGGTTTATATTACTAGAGAATTCTAACTAACTCCAAACAGGAATTTTCTCTGGAAACATGCATAAATTTGACTCCTGCTGCATTGAAGCTTCATTCCCTGCGAGTCGAACCCGTGACCTCTGCTGACGTCGACTGCATCTGTTTTCAGCAGACTTCAGCAGGAACAGAATCTCCACATGAGAATATGGGCACCAAACATGACGTCAAACAAGCCTGATTCTCTCTCACGTCTCTGTGTGTGTGTGCGTGTGTGTGTGCGTGTGTGTGTCATCACAGATTCATGCTGCTCGTCCGACCGGTTCATCAACTTCCCCTGAGAACATGTTCATTTAAACACTCACTCAGTTCTCTAAATAGGGACATTCCATAGACTCGTACTGTTTTATTTACACTAAACCACAGAACGCTTATTTAAAATGTATTTTTATACTATCTTAACTTCTATAGATCTGGTTTTTATAAATTCCAGGTTTTGTCAGATTTAGCTCATGTCTGGGGAGAAATCTGACCTTAAAGAAGCAGTTCTTAAGCTTTAAAATAAGATGAAAATGAAGACGGAAGCTGAAATCATATTTCTCCTTTTAACAGCCATTTTTTTGTATTTTACACTTGGTTCTCCTGATCCTGGATATAATGTTCTGTGAACAAATTCATATACATTTCAAGCTCCATAACAGGTTTTTGGCTATTGTGAGAAAAACTAATTCTAAAAACCACAAACTATAATTTATCATTGGAAATAAAACTGAGCAAGTGTTATTTGATTTTAGTATCAATGAGATACTATTATATATGTTTTTTAGATTTTAAATTAGTTTTTTATATTTAATTTTTCTGTTTTCATTTTAGTAAAAAGAAAAAAAAAGAATTAGTTGTTTTTATTAGTTATTGTTTTTTGTGCATATTGTTTTTAATCATTTATATTTCAATTTTAGTAATTTTAATATATCAAGTTAAACTAAATGAAAATGGGTTCCTTTGGCAACTGTTATTTTTTATTTTATTATCATTATTTTATTTCAGTTAACATTATATTTCAAGTAACGGAAATGTTTTTTATGGTTTTAGTTAACTACAATAATGATTTAATTATTTATAATTATATTATTAAATTATTTAAAATTACCGCCAGTCATAGTTTTTGTAAATAAACGGTTTGAAAATGTCATTATAGCAGAAGTATCATAAATACATTGAGGGTCTTTTATTGTCTTTGAAAATGAGTGGTTTTGGAGTCAAAAAGCCTTAAATGATAGTTATTTAGTAGTGGTGTCACAATATATCACAATACAAAAATTCAACAATATGTATTGTGGATAGTTCACCCAAAATAAAAATTACTGTGAGAATTCCAGAAAAAAATCATGTTTTCAGAGTTTTAGTCTCAGAACTACATTAAACTACTATATATAATGTTGGATATAATGTATAATAATGCAATGTGGGAATATTTATGGCTCCTAATAATGACAAATATCTGATGTTCCCAGTAAAAAGTGTCCTACATTATTTTAAATATATCTAGTCAGTGACAGAGATCAAGCATATTCATCTACAATAATTCAGTTTTTTCAGCTCCAGAATCATGAATATTGTTATTCTGGTGTCTCTATTGTCCTGTGCTTTGGGTTTCAGCACCAGGTCCAAGACTATTCATTTACACAATACACACACAATGTAATATCAAATTTAGCATTTTAATCAACATAAAAAATGTTGTTTACCATTTATCATATGTCTTGGAGTATAGCAATAATATGGTATTGTGAGTTCAGTATCGGGATATGTATTGAATCGTGACATGAGGGGATCGTTACACTCGTATTATTGAGTTGATGATCCTCATAAACAGTGTGTGGAGATGAACAGACCTTCAGCGTGTCTCTGTTGGCTTCGGGAAGCAGCATGATGAGGAGATGAAGAGCCTGAAACTGGTGTTTGGCTGAGGAGATACCTGACACACGGATGGAGAGAGAGAGAGAGATGAGTGACGTGACTCAGAACAGACAGTAGCCGCGTTTCCTTTACCCTTCAAATTACGCAAATTTTAATTGCGAATTGAAAATGCGCTCAATGGAAAAATTTCGCAAAAACTCCCATATATCGCTAAAAAAGTTTTTACACGTTTTTACGCGGTGTTCAGGCAGTTCGAAAAAGGAATATTTCTCAAAACTGCAATGGAAACGAATATGGCCAAAGAAAAATTTATCATTCTTTAAAGAAGGCGCGGTGTGTTTGGACAGAAGACGAGAGAGTTCTTTATTAAACTCAGAAAAGACAAAAGTATTACAGGAATAGCTACTGGATTCTAAACAACAAAGAAATGCCACAATCAAGAGCTTGAAGCAGATATTAATGCTATCAATTATTTATGCTAATCATTCATGCCTGGAAAACACGCCTACGTCTCCTTCGGTTAAAAGTAAAACTGTGGTGGCTGCTGGGATATATGTAAATCTACCAACATCCGTTGCTATAATTGTTGGAATGACTTATCAAGAATAGAAAAAATTACGTTTTAGTCGCATAACATCGGTTAGTGGAAACATGGTCATAGAAAATGTCGCAAAAGTTTGGCGCAAATCTGTATTGGAAACGTGGCTACTGGTGGACTCGTGTGTGTGTGTGTGTTCAGACTCACTCTGAGCCGCTGTGAACGCTGGCAGATGCTGTTGGGTTAGTAAAGGATACGGCAGCTCGCGGATAAACATCTTCAACAAACCCGCCGCGTCGTTCTGACGCACCTGATCCCAGTCGAAGCGATCCTCGTAGAACTTCAGCTCCAGCTCCTGACGCAGGTGCTGTGGACGACAAACACAAAAATGTTTAAGGCCAGACAAGAAATTTGGTAAAGTCAATTTGTAAAGAAGGACAAAAAAAGGATGCCTGCTTACATATATATTCAAACGCTATAGACTAAACACATAGGGCCCTATTTTAACAATCTGAAATGCAAGTATCAAGCGCAAAACGCAAGTAACTTTGTGGGCGGATCTCGGGCGCTGTTGCTATTATACCGGCGGGATAAATGACTCTCCGACGCAAATCTAAAATGTGTTGGTCTGAAGTCGCTTCATTACTCATAGGTGTGGTTTGGGCGTAACGTGAAATAAACCAATCAGAGCGTCATCTCACATTCCCTTTAAGAGCAGGCGTGCTTGTTCCATGGCGGATTGCTATTATAACGGCGGATTTGCCAGGAGTGGTTCACCGCCGAGGAGACCGACGTTCTCGTCAGGGCCGTAAAACACAGAGAAGTGACATTGGGGATGGAGAAACACACCCAGATTAGCTTCGGTTAAACAGGCGTATGATCATTTGGGTAAATGTGTAAGCTAGATTTATGCTTTTATAATAAATTGTCTATCTATCTATCGTAATAATGTACGATTTGCAAACTGAAAACGGCTGCTTCTGTGTAGATGAGAGAATCAAAATGTATGTGCGTTGATTATGGCCAAGCATGCGCCCTTAAAATAGCATCTGAATAACATGCGCAACGCGCCACTGACTTTAAACTATTTTTTCCTGGTCAGTGGCGCAATTGTTTTCTAAACCTGCAAAATAGCATGAAGGAACGTTTGTGCCGGAACACGCCTCCTCTTTGAGCTGAACCGCCCAGGGAGCGCAAGTGTATTACCTAGTTTAGCGACGTGCTTCTGTGGGGGGAAAGTCTTCTGGACCAAACACTGTTGTGCGAATAAGCGGCCAGAACACATTAAGGGATTTCTATGTCTATTTCTAAGCGCCCCCTAAGTTAATAACTAATGATCTTTGCAACGGAAGTGAATCAATCAAAACTAACTTTATCTGGACAATAACTTTATTCTAGATCTGCTGTAAAGCCTAAACAATCTCTGATACTGTAATTTCCTATTATCACTGTAAAGCTGCTGTGAAACTCTATATTGTTAAAGCGCTGTATAAATGAAGGAGACTTGACTTGACACGACACCAGCAGGAGTTACTCGTGGCTAAATTCATCAGTTGATGAACCGGTCAAATAACACTGAATTAAAATGTAATTAAAGCTGGAATCAGTGGGAGAAATCCAGGTCAGATGCTTTACGGATGTTTTACTGAGCAAAACAACACAAATACTGGACCAGGCCGTGTTCCTCTGGAGTGATGATGGATTATTTACCTTCACTCTGGATGCTGATCCCGGGACCCTGAGGATTCCCTCCGTCTGTAACCCCGTCTGCTCCAGTTTAGACAACAACTGAAAACAGAAACATAATCATTATTACATGAGACACACAAACTGGGTATTAACATGGCTTTCTGGACATTTACTAAAAGAAACACCATGTTTTCCGGGCTTTTCCTACAGTAACACCATGTTTTCCGGGCTTTTACTACAGCAACACCATGTTTTCCGGGCTTTTACTACAGTAATACCATATTTTCCAGGCTTTTACTACAGTAATACCATATTTTCCAGGCTTTTACTACAGTAATACCATATTTTCCGGGCTTTTACTACAGTAATACCATATTTTCCGGGCTTTTACTACAGTAACACCATGTTTTCCAGGCTTTTACTACAGTAATACCATATTTTCCAGGACTTTTCCTACAGAAACGCCATGTTTTCCGGGCTTTTTCTACAGTAACACCATGTTTTCCAGGCTTTTACTACAGAAACGCCATGTTTTCCGGGCTTTTACTATAGTAACACCATGTTTTTCAGGCTTTTACTACAGGAACACCATGTTTTCTGGACATTCACCATGGTAACGCCATGTCTTCCACAATAACGCCATGTTTTGTAGGCATCTACTATGGTAACATCATAGGTTTTGTACATGTACCATGGTAACAACAGCACAGTCTTGTTTGAGTAGCATATCTGTGTGCTGTTGTTTTCTGACAGGAGATGATTGAGATTCCAGCTCATTCAGACACACAGAGAGTGTTTATCAGTGACTGATAAGAGATCAGGACTCATCAGCTGTCAACGCTGCATTTCTGCTTCTCTACATACTGACAGTGTTGCACTATGGGAAGAATCTCCTAGCGAACAGAGTCACTCCTGACCGTTTATTAAAGCGTCTATTTTAATCCTGTTTCTAAGTGTTCCCTCAGTAAATCCCTCAAGCGCCTGAAGGGGTGAAACAGTGAAACAATAAACGGCCTCCCTCATTCCACTTAAACACAGAAACATCGAGGTCAAGACAGCCGTGTAAAGCAAACCAGAGCACTTCTGGCCACCGCCTTTGTTTTTTGGAAAAGCGAGAGGAGCGTGGGCCGCCAGGTCAGGATAATGTGAGATAGCGAGAAGTGCTGACTAGGAACTTTCCGGAAAAGCCTGCGCTCACAATCTTGATCACAACATTCCAGTGTTTCAACCTCGTTTCTAACAACCGAAGAGGGAAAGAAGAGCCACGTACCTTCCTGAAAACCAGAGGAACTCTGGAGCCGGGATATTTCTTCTGGTCGTTTTCCAACAGCGTAGCGAGAGGAACGCCGAATATCCCGCTGTCTGTGGGAAACAAACGACAGTGTTATTAGTAGCGCTGCCCTCGGGTAAAGATGTTTCTAGTCGACTAGTAGTCTTTCATTTAAGCCATTAGTCGACTAATCGCGCGTTTATATTAATAAGTCAAAAATCATAATAACGCGTCTTTAATTATATATATATATATATATATATATATATATATATATATATAATATATAATATACGTATGCCCTAATCAGCGCACAAATTCAAAAACATAAAGCCACAGCGCACCGGCAAACATAATGATTATGAATAACAGAATGAGACTGTCTAAACATTTTAATAATTTATTGGTGATGTTTTCTGTGTTTTCGTCTGCAGAGATTAAGTCGATGATGCTGACTCGTCATATATGCACGTTTCATACGGATTACATAATCTGAGAATATTTATCTTCCATTGGAATCTGTTCATTCAAATGTAGACATGTCAAGCTTTCCATAGATGTATTTCTCATGTCTGTGAGGCGAGTATACGCCGAGTTTCTGTTCATTTATGTGACGCGCTCAAGTTCAAGACCGAGTCGACAGAAAGCACCATTATTTTACAAAAACACAAAGTTTGCAGATGCAGTTTTATGACGGACAGATGCACTTTTATGACGGACAGATGCACTTTTATGATGGACAGATGCACTTTTATGATGGACTGATGCACTTTTATGATGGACTGATGCACTTTTATGATGGATAGATGCACTTTTATGATGGATAGATGCACTTTTATGATAGATAGATGTACTTTTATGATGGATAGATGGACTTTTATCATGGATAGATGCACTTTTATGATGGATAGATCGCACTTTTATCATGGATAGATGGACTTTTATCATGGATAGATGCATTTTTATGATGGATAGATGCACTTTTATGATGGATAGATGGACTTTTATCATGGATAGATGCACTTTTATGATGGATAGATGCAGTTTTATGATGGATAGATGGACTTTTATGATGGACAGATGCACTTTTACGATGGATAGATGCACTTTTATGATGGATAGATGGACTTTTATCATGGATAGATGCATTTTTATGATGGATAGATGCACTTTTATGATGGATAGATGGACTTTTATCATGGATAGATGCACTTTTATGATGGATAAATGGACTTTTATGATGGACAGATGCACTTTTATGATGGATAGATGCACTTTTATCATGGATAGATGGACTTTTATCATGGATAGATGCATTTTTATGATGGATAGATGCACTTTTATGATGGATAGATGGACTTTTATCATGGATAGATGCACTTTTATGATGGATAAATGGACTTTTATGATGGACAGATGCACTTTTATGATGGATAGATGCAGTTTTATGATGGATAGATGGACTTTTATGATGGACAGATGCACTTTTATGATGGATAGATGCACTTATGATGGACTTCAGAACAGAAACAGCCATTCACTGCCATTATAAAGCTTGGAAGAGTCAGGACATTTTTTTTAATATAACTCCAATTGTATCCGTCTGAAAGAAGAATGTCATATACACCTAGGATGAGTTGAGGGAGAGTAAATCATGGGGTAATTTTCATTTTTGGGTGAACTATCCTAGTCAGTTTCACGTGGTTTCTGAGTCTGGGTGATTGAGACGCACCTCGAGCTTTGCTGCGCTCCACACGGTTCCTCTTCATCTCGATGCCCATGATGTCGTAGAATGTGGTCAGTTCGATCAGAGAGATGTAGCCGATCTTCCTGATGTCCTCCGACGACAGATCGTTCACTCGCGTCACACCCTGTCTGGGCCTCACTGTCTGAAAACCCTGAAGAACACACACCACAAACCTCATTACACCACAGCATCTGATCTGACCTCACCATCCAAAATGCTTTCAGTAAATGCTGCGTTTTTGTTTCAAGCAACAGAAGGGTAAACACTTCCGGTAAATGCGCATTTCTTTCCCATTTTCTTTCCTGTGATGACATGGTTAGGGTTTAGTTTGTTTTATTTGGAGCTGATATGCACATGTTTGGGCTCAGTAAGAAATTAATACTTTTATTCAGGAAGGGCGCATTAAAATTGGTCAAAAGTGACAGTAAAGACATTCATAACATTGTTCTTTTACTTTCTATTCATCAAAGAATCCTGAAAAATAAAATGTATCACGGTTTCCACAAACATATGAACTGTTTCAAACACTGATAATAATCATAAATGTTTCTTGAGCATCAAATCATCATATTAGAGTGATTTCTGAAGGATCATGTGACACTGAAGACTGGAGTAATGCTGAAAATTCAGCTTTGATCACAGGAGTAATAAATTACTAATTATTATAGATTCAAATAAACAGCTGTTTCAAATTGTAATAATATTTCACATTTTTACTGTATTTTGATGAAAAAAATCCCCTAAAAACACAAAATATATAATAAAAAAAACATTATCAAACTAAAATAAACTACATTCATTTCATTGACAGAAAAAAAAGTCGATCATTTTTTGACTCCTCTTTCCTACAGTCTAGTGTAAGATCAGGATCATCTCACGTTGTTTTTAAATGTGCTGTATAAATAAACTAAACTATCTTATACACACCGGTAAATCCTTGTCGTCTTTATGGGTCCTCCTGCAGTCGTGGCATTCGCGGCCCTTCCGGTGAGCTCGAGCTGCTTCTGAATACGGGACGTCGAACGATAACACGATGGGCTCTGACCCGCCGCTCGAGCTCTTACTGTCCGGCGGAGTGAAGGCCGAACACGCCGGAGGAACTGGACACACAAAACATGGATTATTACTAAACCAAACAACATTAAGCCTCACTAAAACCTCATTTAATCACCAATGCTCATATTCCATGAGCTCTTAGCTAAAGCAAAACCAGAAGCACAGGCACTAAAATAATAACTCTAGCTTCTATTTCTCATCATGTACTGTAAATATTATGTGATGTTCCTCATTTGTTAATCACTTTGGATAAAAGCATCTGCTAAATGAATACATTTAATACAGTCAAACCAAAATATAATCAGACACCTTCAACATTTCTCACATT
>NC_138242.1:33802513-33812513 GCF_964197995.2 Scardinius erythrophthalmus | reverse complement strand
CCTGCCGGTCCTGCCGGTCCTCCTGGATGTTCTTCATCTCGCTCCAGTAATCCTCCATGGAGTCTCGGGACACGGAGCGATCCGGAGCGAGAGGAGACCCGGAGCCGGGAGAACTCATGCCTATCCTCGGATACAGAGCTTTCCTGACAACACAGAGGAAGAAGAAGCCGTGAATCATCAGAGAGAGAGACTTACACGCTAATATCCAAACCAAACAAACACAGACAGAACAGCTTCACCATCATTACACTCAATCACGAGGAACAGCATCAAGTCAGCTTTACTTATACAGCGCTTTTTACAACACAGAGTGTGTCACAGCAGCTTTACAGAGATAACAGGAGAATAATGCAGTTTGTGTCTAGAAGAAAATATTTTCAAAGTACATCTTAAGTTCAGTGATGGTCAGATCATAATTCATAACTGCATGTCCAGTGATGGAGACACTAGCATTTCCATAAACTACTGAAGAGAAAACCAGTTACTTCAAGCTCGTATCAGCTTCATCTCCGGGTTTCTATCAAATATTGATAAGGCTACAGGAGCTGATGATGATGATGATGATGAAGGTCTCTCTCATCGTTAGTAAGTGAACCGGCGTCACTCAGAGCAAGGTATCGATCAGCGTGATGGAGCCTAAATTGTGTTACACGAAGAACTTAATTGCCTTCAAAAGTTCTTGCCTGTTGTTTACACACATCAAGCCTTCAATGGAAACGCAATTTGCCTGCAGTCATCACTCGACGCTTTAGCTGGAAAACACAATGACGTTTGCATGAAGAGTGTGTGGATCTGACATGTGTGTGTGTGTTTGTTTCGCTTCGGATTCTCTTTAAATCTGATTTCTGATACACTTTAATGCATACACATATTTATGATCTGATTATTGCTGATGTTATAAGACAGTCCTGACATTAGAGCAATATTACAGATGCAACTCACTAACATTCAAAATTTTGTGGTTGGTCAATTTTCTGCTGAAAAACAAAAATTTTTGTTTGTTTGATCAAAAATACAGTAAAAATGTGAAATATTATTCCAGTGTAAATCATCTGTTCTCTATGTGAATATACAGTAAAGTGTAATTTATTCCTGTGATCAAAGCTGAATGTTCAGCGTCATTACTCCAGTCTTCAGTGTCACATGATCCTTCAGAAATCACTCTAATATGAAGATTTGATGCTCAAGAAACATTTATGATTATTATCAGTGTTGAGTTTGTGGAAACTATGATACATTTGCTCTTTCAGGATTCTTTGATGAATAGAAAGTTCAAAAGAACAGCATGTATTTTCAATAGAATCTTTTGCAACATTATAAATGTCTTTACTCTCACTTTTAATCAGTTTAATGTTTCCTTGATGAATAAATGTATCAATTTCTTTCACAAAAAAAAAAAAAAATTCAGTGACCCCAGACTTTTGAATGATATAGAAAGTACACTTGACCAAATAAAACTATATCTAGAGTTTTGTTCTCAACAGCCTTAATAGAGTCAATAAACATAATGAATTCAACACAGAGACCTTAAACATGCTTTAGAATTGCTATTTTTGCATGAATGTGAAGTCAAATCTGAGTCAAATCTCAGGTGTAAACACAAAGAAATCAATGTGTTCAAATAAATCCACTTCACTCTTAAAAATAAAGCTAAAAGTGGATTAACATCCATCAAATCTTTCCATCGCACAAAAGGTTTTTGGTAACACTTTATTTTACAGTGTCCTTGTTAAATATGTTACATGTACTTACCATAGTAATAACAGTAAATTATGCATAATTACATGCAACTAACCCTCAACCAAATCCTAATCCTATAGTAAGTACATGTAGTTAATTAATATTACTCAGTACTTAAATATATAATTACACTGTAACAACAACACCTTAAAATAAAGTGTAACCGGGTTTTTATAGTGAAAAAAAACTATAAAAATGGTTCTTTTAGGATCTGATCACCGAAAGGTTCTTTAGGAGAACCTTTATTTTTAAGAGTGCACAATAAAAGTCAATCCCAGAACTCAGTTTGTGCTTGACCTGGAAAATGCTCAACATGCTCTCTTTCTCCACACACAACACTCAAACAGCAACTAAAGCATCTTCAGACTCACTGTGTGCGTTTAGACGAACACGGGATGAGAACTCAGGATCGAGAAGCCCAAACTGTGAACCTCCGAACGTCTGAATGAAACTAGAGACGAACACAAACGAATCCAGCGGACGGTGTCAATCAGGTCCTGTATAAACTCCATAAATCCACAGCGTTTGAGCTCATTCATAAACGCACCAGCGACTCGGGGATCTCCAGAGAACTGGAGCCGATACGGACACTCTCAGAGCTTTAGGAGCATGTGGGTGTTCTCATTCAGGTCCTGTTCAGAGTCAATACAGACAGAGAGAGAGAGAGAGAGAGAGAGAGAGAGAGAGAGACGCGGTGAGGGTTTCCTCTGGTAGTGTGTGTGTGTGTGTGTGTGTGTGTGTGTGTGTGTGTGTGTGTGTGTGTGTGTGTGTGTGTGTTTCTCCACCCACTGATCTGACCTCTCTCTCTCTCTCTCTCTCTCTCTCATGTCATTATCTGTCCATTGTGTTCTCCGTTTACAACTCTTCCTAAAGCTCATCTCTGTTCTGCTCATTCAGACACACAGAAACGAGTGTAATTTAGGAAAACCGCTTCCAGATGTGGATAATGACCACAACAACATTCCCAACACCAACATTCTCCGGCTTAAACAAACATCTCACTCAATCAGCGTCTGACTATTGAAACATGTTTCCTTCACAGAATTGAAAAGAATTCTGACCTTTTTTTTAGATATAAACAACAGAATTGTGAGATATAAAAGTTGGAATTATGAGAAACAAGTCAGAATTGCGAGTTTATATATATTTATTTGACCTTTTTCTCTGATTGTGAGATATAAACTCCCAATTGCAAGTTATATGCAACTCAAAAATATCCTTATTTTTTTATTCAAACAACCCGAGACATGCTTTAATCATCTCACAAACAGTGTTTCAAGGTTTAAAGCTCAAAATCACTTGTTAAAAAGTCATTTTTTGCCTTTTTACTGCAGTGGACTATTTATATTCCTACTTCACATTATTATACAGAAGGGAAAATGCTTGTCCTCATAAATATCGTATTTTTCAGACAATCTCTTGACATAGAAACACCATCAACGTCACAGATTAAACATGTTCCTGTCACTCAGACAAACATTCTTCTGAAGATTTTCCAACAAACTAGTTTCATTATTAAACCCAGAAACTGAGATTCTGCGGAAGAACAAGAGATCAGGATCCTGATTTAAACAGATGATTTTCATGATGACTCTGTCATTCTTCAGTCTTTATCCCGAACCCCCCGTGATGAATGTAGGTCAAACTAAACTCAAAACACATGTCAGGGTTCCTGCGCCTCCGAAATCATGAGCTCATTCCTCCGGGAACGCAAACAGCCGAACCAGAGACTCACAAACTAGATCTTACCGAAGGTGAGCAGAGGGTCGTTCATTTAATCAAATAAAACCTGATTAAAACAGGCGCCCGCTTTATCAGAAAGACTGTGCCAAGCGTCTGAACCCTGAAATATTGGCTCTCGGGTTTGTTTTCACTCTCCGGGCGGCATAAACTATATCGTCAATCCATCGGGAACGCAAGCATCTTTCCTCCCAAAGCCTTAAAGAGAAACATCTGCCGTCTAAAAATACCTTTGAGGAACCTGAGGAAAACTCAAACTGAGAAACAAAACCAGACTGTGATGAAGGTGCTTCCTTACTAATAATAGAGA
Organism: Scardinius erythrophthalmus; assembly: GCF_964197995.2. NCBI lineage: Eukaryota > Metazoa > Chordata > Actinopteri > Cypriniformes > Leuciscidae > Scardinius > Scardinius erythrophthalmus. Next base: position 33,808,723 of record NC_138242.1, on the reverse strand, counting down.
TGCTTGACTAGTGTCATATTCACAGATCTACACTGTACAAGAAAAAAAATCCGGTACATTTACGGTAAAATAACTGGCAGCCAGAAATTTACCGTAAAAAATACGGTAGCAACATTTTAGCTTTTACAGACTTAACTTAAATTTACAGTAAAAAAAATGTATTTCATTATCTGATATAATGTTAATTTACTGACTTATTGAAGTAGCCTGAGTTTATTGTAAAACACTGAGAACCACCAATCACAGCAGAGATGAGAGTCACATGATCAATCAAAGCTCATCACGAGAAAGATCATAGTGAGATATACAGTAGAAGCTGAACACTGTCATTCACACACACACACACACACACACACACACACACACACACACACACACACACTAATGCTAACACACATGAGGTTTTAAAAATGCAATAAACATTAGTTTAACAACATTAAATGTAACATAAAACCCTAATGTACAAACTATGAAGAAACGGTTGTTTCAGCAAAAATACATCAAATATGAAGTGTCACGCCGGGAATTGTGGGAATGTCAATTTACGTGTTTTCACTGTAAATTATACAATTGTTCTTTTTCACTTCCAAAAGTGCCCGTGCAAAGCACGTGCCCACCCAGATTGACCGGTGGCCCACCCAATCAGATTAATAAAAACAATTTAAATTTTAATAATAATAATAATGAATTAATAAATAATTTCATTTGAATAGTTTCCTGAGGACATTTATGTACAGTAGCTACGAAAAATAGCTACAAAAGAAAAATATTATGTCGGCATATCACGTGTCAGTCCAGTGATGCTATCACGCAACACCACTCTCTACTTGCGACTCGTGACAGACAGATGAACTTCAGGTTTAAAGCAGCCGCGGAGGGCTGACTGACATGAGTACAAGGTAGTTAAATTCACTACCTACGTACTGATCTGCTATAGTTGACATATTTTATCAGGCGTGCGTGTTACATAGGCGTAATTTGCGAGTGGGGCGGGTGGGACATGTCCCCACCACTTTTTAAAACATTTCGCGGCACGAATGTACCAATTCTACAAATAAACATCTCCAGTTAACCAGCAGAGCATTCATTTCGTTCGTTTGTTAATTAAGAGACGATCTAGCGCTGAAATGTGTTTTTTAAATCAAGTGATGAAAGTGCTTGTTGCCGCTGCGATCAGTGGCGCTGATACAGTGTTCTCTCGTGTGGCTCGCGCACACACCGCACTGTCTTGACTCGACGCGCGCTTCAATCCGTTGCGGATACTCTCTATTCGTTCTGGTGAAATCACACATCATAATGCACACGTGTCCCTCCTTGATATACAACCACTGATGAACATAATCAGTTTTGATAATATAAAAAAAAAAAAAAAAAAAAAAACAATGCTGGTGCGGACTAGATCCCACAACCTCTGACACTGTTGGCGAAAGTTCTACCCCTGGACCATTTAGGTGTACGTTCAAATAAACGAATCTATTTAGTCACACAACAAATCTATTATACAGCATATATACATATTTGGCTACATCTCATTAAACGACAAATGTAGCATACTATTTAAATCGATGGACATCGTAATGTTATTGAACAATGTACATATATCTAATTTAGCAAAGTTACGCCACTGGGCGTGTATAAGCTTAAAAAACCGAGGCCCCCCCGTATATTCACCAGGCCCACCTATTAATGACATTCTGTATCCGCCACTGGTAAAATGTAAATGTACGGTTAGATCAATCACAGTTATTCACTGTATATACAGAAACTTTCTGTTAACCAATAAACAGTTTTTCACTGTAGCATTTTTAGTCTTCTACCGTTAAAATCCCAATCATGTTTTACAGCATACTTTTGATTTATTGGGTTTAAAGCACAGTCCGCAGCTGGAATCTGACCCTAAACACCCAACACACTATATTTAATCAGCCCGGCCCAACTTACCCCGAACACTTCACCACCGTCAGCAAATCGCAGCACTTCAGCCGGTTAAAAGCCGGAGCATTAGCTGGAAAACAGATCAATAGAGCGGCTCGGGACTGTAAAGATTCACATCAGTGCTGGAGACGTTTGCACCAGTGAATTATGGGCCGGTTTCATGAGCTAATGGAGCAGTAATGACTAAGAGCGTCAGATGAAGAGCGCTAGCGTCCAGTCATCTTCGTCACTCATGATGACTAGCCGACACTAGACCAGAACAAACCACAAACACTCGTTCATCACCCGCCGTGACACTTTCAAGGGAACAGCGTTCCAAACCTACTCTTATTCATCCAGATCAATATAACAAGATCAAATCATGAGATATATGATGAGTTCCTGTGGCTTTACCACGGTATGATGACGGCATCACGTGGTACTTTGATACATATGTGAAACTATACTGTAAAAATTACTTTTAAGTGAAAATACTATCAAAATTCTACGTTATCCACAGTTTCTTTGTAATTACTTGTGAGATTTAGTAGACATTTCTCAGTGAAAAGTCCATTTTTTGTAATGAAATATTCGCTTGAAGTGTTTGAGAGATTCACCCATATTACCATATTCAATTTACACAATAGAACCAGGGTTATTATTACAGTTTTTCTCAGTCGCTTTGGTGCATTTCTCATAACACTATTTACATTTGCACAACAGTTAATGCAGTTCTCAAAACAATTAGTACAAACTGCAAAACCTAGTTGATAACCTGCAAAAGCGTGTCACTTGCTCAAAATGGATAGCCCATTCCTCAAAAGCAAGTATTTATGTCAATGAATGTGTCAGTGTCATCAAAATGAAAAGTCCTGACACCATCGTTTATGAACAAGATAGTCAAATGGCTTAGTCATGTTTTCATTATGACAGTTTACTCTATAAATGTTTTCCAATGATGAAAGTCAGATCTTGGTGACACTACCTGAAAATGCTCAATACAGCACTAAATACTATTTGCACAGCCATTTGAAAAAAATACAGTAAAGTTACACATTACTGTATTTATGAGGTAACTGAGTACAAGACACTGAATATATGTATGTTTCACATTTTTACTGCATATGCTCTTTGCAATTCTAATTTGTTCACAGCATTGTGCAAAAGAAAAAATACACCATTATTTACAACAAACATAAACTCCCTTTGGGTAGAGCTGTGCACAACTGTACACAATATTGCAGTAGGCCTTATATACTGTATTGGAACTGAACATACAACATACATAGGACTGTAATCATTCATGCACATCCAGACGTTCCTCTCTGTCTGGTCACATAATTTCATCTACATCCCAGCGAATATCATCTCTTGCTCAATTGCAAATTGTTCAATTTAGGAGACTTTTTCAGGATTTCTTTTTTTTTATGACAGATTTTGACAACTAGTTCAACATTTTTGTAAGTAATGACTAAAGCAATGAAATGAGGACTATTAGTTTTATATGGAATGACTATTCAGTATTCACAAGTATAGTTAATTTTGACTGACATGACATAAGCAAATGATAATGTTATCAAATAGCAGAGAGTTGTATGAAAGCAATTGATGCATGTCCAAAAGCATTTGCAATTTGTTGGAAGGAATGAGAAACTGCTACTAGGATGTGCACAAATGACTAAATGTTGTGGAGGTTGAACTAACTGTTGTGCAAATGTAAATAGTGATGTGAGAAATGCACCAAAGCGACTGAGAAAAACTGTAATATAACTGAAACTAAAACAATGAAAAACATTACGTTACTCGAAATAAAATAAACATTAACTAAAATAAAAAGGGAACATGTCTCATGTTCATTTAGTTTAACTTTATGTTCTAAAATACCTAAAACTGAAACAAAAATGTATCAAAATTATATAGACATTTGTTAAAAAAGCAAAAACAGCAAAATTACTGACATTACTTTAACTGAAATTAATACAAATGGAAATCTAAATCTAATAAAAATCTAATTCAAACTATAGTAAAATAACACTGGATACTTAGAAGTTTACCATATGTCAAAAAAATCATAAAAATTCTGCTAGCAATATCTGTTATATTCCTATAACAAACGATGTGATGTCATTCTTCAACTACCGTTCAAAAATACTGTACGAATTGTGAAATATTATGTTTATCATATTAATCTTATGTTTTCTATGTGAATACATAGTAAAGTGTAATTTATTCCTGTGATCAAAGCTGAATGTTCAGCATCATTACTCCAGTCTTCAGTGTCACATGATCCTTCACAAATCACTCTATTATGAGGATTTGATGATTATGAAACACTTTATTTTCCAGGATTCTTTAATGAATAGAAAGATCCAAAGAACTGAATTTATCAAATCACTTGACCAATTTAATGCATCCTTGCTGAACACAATTATAATTTTCTTCCAAACAAACAAACAAAATGCATTTACTCATGAGAAACTGCAGGTGTGTGTGTGTGTGTGTGTGTTTGCTACAGCGAGAGATAAGAGTGCTTTCAGGACTCAGACAGGAAGTGCCCTGACACTGAAACTTCCTGTTTTGGCTAAAGCGATTGTAAAGTCAGTGCTATATAATCAGGCTTGTGCTATATAATGCTGTATATTACCCTGAACACACTCCCCGAAATCAATAACACAACATTAGCTTCCTATTAGCCTGTCAGACAGAACGGAAGAACACGAGAGAACATGATGAGCTGTCAAACGCTCTACACACACACACACACACACACACACACACACACACACACACACACACACACACTTATGATAATCATCTCCAATGTCACAATAATGTGTGTCACAGAGCAAGAGGATCAGATTACATGAAACTATGAGAATCATGTAGTTTATGACACGCTCACACGTCTAATGAAGATTAAAGGGGGGGTGTAATGCCCTTTTCACAAGATGTAAAATAAGTCTCTGATGTCCCCAGAGTGTGTGTGTGATGTTTCAGCTCAAAATACCCCACAGATATTTTTATATAGCATGTTAAAGTTGTCACTTTTTGAGGGTGAGCAAAAACCAACCGTTTTTGTGTCCCTTTAAATGCAAATGAGCTGATGCTCCCGGCACAGGGGGCGGGGTTTATGTAAATGTTAGGGTTGGTGATGTCACTAACCCAGGAGTAATGTGGTGTAGTCTCTACCAGCCGTTTGTTGTCGTCCTTAAAAAGTGATTTCTGTAAAAGCAAATATCTCCCTTTGCTCTGAACTTTGAGCGTCGTAACTTTGCAGATGTTGTTTATGCTCAAACAGCAACATTACACACTAACTAAAGTTAGAAAAGTCAAATCATAATCAACCACCCCTTTAAACACAAATCCAGACCTAAAACACACGATTCAGGAGGAAAACAACTGAGTGTCCAAATGCCAACGGTACCAATTTACCATTCAAATACTGGCAGCTCACGTTCATGCAAATCTGTGGTGGAGCCACACACACACACATCATGACCAACACACACACGTTCAGTGTTTCAATAACTCATTTACACAGAAACACCTCCACAAAAACAGCTCGTTCTTTGTTCTCGTGTGAGAAAAACAGACCAACAGCTTCTCAATAAAACTCGTTTTCTTTTCCTCTCGCTCTCAAATTTGTTCTACCTCTAATATACACTATTAAAAAATAAAGTTTCCATTTAAGGGCCATTAAAGAACCGTTCCTGGTTCCCCAAAGAACCTTAGTGTAAGCAACATCTAAACAATCCATTGGATGATAGTTTTGGATGAAAACACATTTTCTACATGAATAAACACGTCCAAGAAAAGAGAGAGAGAGAGAGAGAGAGAGAAAACCACATTCATCAGGCAAACGAGAACCGGTTCAGAGTTCGATCTGATCTGAGATCTCTTAAACACACTCTGAGTTTAAATATTAATCTTTTCTTCTGACACAAACAACACGTTATGATTATGATTATGATGACAATACTCCTGAATAATCCTCTGCATTAGTGATAATTAAACTCTGTTATCTACATCACATCTCAGTCAAACTCCACTGCGTTCCTCGTTTACCCACAAACGGTGTAATTTCCACTAGTTTACTGTAGTAAAGAGATTACCTGTGCATGACGGCGTGTGTGTGTGTGTGTTCCAGCGCGAGCAGCTGCTCTCATGGTCGTCCGGAGTGTGTGTGACGGGAATACTCTCTGGCTCTTCCGTCCTCATTCCTCGGGCTGGAATGCGGTCCGGCAACATCAGTGTCACAGATCTCAGATCAGCCAGATCTGTACGCTCTTCACGTTC
>NC_138242.1:33787513-33795013 GCF_964197995.2 Scardinius erythrophthalmus | reverse complement strand
ATAACACACACTCTAAAACATCTTGGGTTATTTTTTCTACCCAAATCCTGGTTTGAGCCTTTTGGGTCAATTTTTTGGGGTTATTTTTTCAGTGTAACAACAGATGTAACAACCCAGTGTTTGTGTAGTTTTTGTGTTACAGATCCTGGGTCAGACGTAACAACCCAGTGTTTGTGTGATTTTGTATTACAGATCCTGGGTCAGACGTAACAACCCAGTGTTTGTGTAGTTTTTGTGTAACCCAGATCCTGGGTCAGACGTAACAACCCAGTGTTTGTGTAGTTTTTGTGTTACAGATCCTGGGTCAGACGTAACAACCCAGTGTTTGGGTAGTTTTTGTGTTACCCAGATCCTGGGTCAGACGTAACAACCCAGTGTTTGGGTAGTTTTTGTGTTACCCAGATCCTGGGTCAGACGTAACAACCCAGTGTTTGGGTAGTTTTTGTGTTACAGATCCTGGGTCAGACGTAACAACCCAGTGTTTGTGTAGTTTTTGCGTAACCCAGATCCTGGGTCAGACGTAACAACCCAGTGTTTGTGTAGTTTTTGTGTTACAGATCCTGGGTCAGACGTAACAACCCAGTGTTTGTGTAGTTTTCGCGTTACCCAGATCCTGGGTCAGACGTAACAACCCAGTGTTTGAGCAGTTTTTGTGTTACAGATCCTGGGTCAGACGTAACAACCCAGTGTTTGTGTAGTTTTTGCGTAACCCAGATCCTGGGTCAGACGTAACAACCCAGTGTTTGTGTAGTTTTTGCGTAACCCAGATCCTGGGTCAGACGTAACAACCCAGTGTTTGAGTAGTTTTTGTGTTACAGATCCTGGGTCAGACGTAACAACCCAGTGTTTGTGTAGTTTTTGCGTTACCCAGATCCTGGGTCAGACGTAACAACCCAGTGTTTGGGTAGTTTTTGTGTTACCCAGATCCTGGGTCAGACGTAACAACCCAGTGTTTGGGTAGTTTTTGTGTTACAGATCCTGGGTCAGACGTAACAACCCAGTGTTTGGGTAGTTTTTGTGTTACAGATCCTGGGTCAGACGTAACAACCCAGTGTTTGTGTAGTTTTTGCGTAACCCAGATCCTGGGTCAGACGTAACAACCCAGTGTTTGTGTAGTTTTTGTGTTACAGATCCTGGGTCAGACGTAACAACCCAGTGTTTGTGTAGTTTTTGTGTTACCCAGATCCTGGGTCAGACGTAACAACCCAGTGTTTGGGTAGTTTTTGCGTTACCCAGATCCTGGGTCAGACGTAACAACCCAGTGTTTGTGTAGTTTTTGTGTTACAGATCCTGGGTCAGACGTAACAACCCAGTGTTTGTGTAGTTTTTGCGTTACCCAGATCCTGGGTCAGACGTAACAACCCAGTGTTTGGGTAGTTTTTGTGTTACCCAGATCCTGGGTCAGACGTAACAACCCAGTGTTTGGGTAGTTTTTGTGTTACAGATCCTGGGTCAGACGTAACAACCCAGTGTTTGGGTAGTTTTTGTGTTACAGATCCTGGGTCAGACGTAACAACCCAGTGTTTGTGTAGTTTTTGCGTAACCCAGATCCTGGGTCAGACGTAACAACCCAGTGTTTGTGTAGTTTTTGTGTTACAGATCCTGGGTCAGACGTAACAACCCAGTGTTTGTGTAGTTTTTGTGTTACCCAGATCCTGGGTCAGACGTAACAACCCAGTGTTTGGGTAGTTTTTGCGTTACCCAGATCCTGGGTCAGACGTAACAACCCAGTGTTTGTGTAGTTTTTGTGTTACAGATCCTGGGTCAGACGTAACAACCCAGTGTTTGTGTAGTTTTTGCGTTACCCAGATCCTGGGTCAGACGTAACAACCCAGTGTTTGGGTTATTTATCGTGGTCTTTTTGTGATCTCTTCAGGAGAGAGCAGTGCAGCTCCGTCAAATTGGTGCGTCTTCAGTAAAAGCATTAATTCATGTACGAAGTAAAAAAAAAAAGCTAGTACTATAGTAAAATGAATCAGCCCAGTATGCTGGGTAGAATGAACCCAACATGTGTTCTGTCCTATATTTACCCAGCCCTTGGGTTGAATTGAGTTGTTTTTAACCCAGTGTTAGTGTTCGCTGACCCACAGCATAACGCCATACAGGACTGAAACCAGTGATGAAATATAATATATCCCAGGCTGTTGTGTGTGTGCGGAGCCATTAGCAGGATCATACGCATTATTTATGAGATGTGCAGGATGGCATCTGTTGGCACAGCAGTAAAATTACGTCTTCTTGGAAAAATGCTCTCCTCTTTTCCACAATGACTTGCATTGCATTCAAGTTACACATGTTCCTGATTCATGCATCCGCTCACTGCAAACATGCTTTCCTTACTTAGTATTTTTCTCTTGTTCGAGATGCATTTAATAGAGTAAAATGCCATAAGATATTATGTTTTGTTTTCTTGGGAAATAAATCAAAATGAAGTGAGTTTTTGCTTAAAACAAGCGAAATGATCTGCCAGTGGGGTCAGAAAAATAATCTTGTTTCTGTCTGAATTAACATTATTTTTCTGACCCCACTGGCAGATCATTTATCTTGTTTTAAGCAAAAACATTTTGATTAATTCCCTGGAAAACAAGACGTAATATCTTATGGCATTTTACTCATCTAGTAAATGCATCTCGATTTAAGAATATTTTGTTATTTGGACTGGAAACAAGACACAAATACTAAGCAAGAAAAACATTTTTTTTCAGTGTGGGGATCGAACCCATGACCCTGGCGTTGCGAGCGCTGCTGTTTCAGAGTGAGAACTGGCGTTTGCTCAGGAGTGTAACACAACAGAAATCAACACAGGATTCAGGAATGTTCCGAGATATTCCGACCCCTGATCCCTCATTCCTGCGGGAGATAACGTAACGCCTCACACACACGTCTCTCTTACTCTGCAGTGCGTTCAGGCTTTGTTGTGAGTGTTTGTGAACGGATACTTGATGAATGAGATGCAGATCAAACTCTCTGATCTTGTAGAATGTGGGAGTTTGGGAATCGGCTCCGTGTTTCCCAGAATCAGGAGTTACAGAAACTACATCTAGGTTTAGTTCTAATTTATTTAGTTTTCATTATTTTAGGACTTCAATTTAAAGTTAGAAATATTAGAAATTAGAAATATTGCCTTGCTAACAATCTGTATATTTCAAATGATGTTTATTAATTATTTGTTTACTGATTTAGTTTTAGTTTCAGTTTTACGGTTCAGAGTCTGTGTTCGTCATGTTCACACAATGAATGTTTATTTTGCATCAAGTGAAATTCCTGAAGTTCCCCGTCACGAAAGAGGCCGAGAATGTGAAGCACGAGACACAATCCTCGTACAGGAAGTGTGTTCTACGTGTTTTACGCTGTGTGAAGGAATGTTTATGGGTGTTATAAAACACACACACACACACACACACACACACACACACACACACACACACACACACACACACACACACACACACACACACACACACACACACACACACACACACACACACAGAAAGAGAGAGAGAGAGAGAGAGAGAGAGAGAGAGAGAGAGAGAGAGAGAGAGTCAACAACACAATCTCTGAGGCTGAGCTGCTTTACTCGGAGATCTGATGTGTGTCTCAGGCATGTGCAGATTTCCAAACACTGACCTCTGACCTCACAGTATCTGATCCTGATGAATGACATGTCAACTTCAAATAGAGTTTGAATCATTGCTCTGATTATTTCCACAGGAATGTCTTTACTGTTTAATATCTAGTTTCGTCATCATCAGGACGATTGTGCTCAGTTTAACCCTTGATCCGCTGCTCAGATCTCTGCTGCTGGAATATTATATTACAATATATATTACACTCTAAGAAACATGCTGGGTGATGTTCAACCCATGTTTGGGTCAGATATGGACAAACCCAACCACTGGTTTAAATTAAACTATAGGCTGCTGCATATGAATTATGATCTGGATGAGAATCATTAATCATTGCTGCCAGTGACTGAGAGAATGGCTCATGACTGTCTGTGCATTGAGATATTACTATCAGATGAGCTCATAATAATCCATATGCTTCTAATAAACAAACAAAGTTAATAAATGAGCAGCTCATGTACAGCAGTGTGAAGTGTGAACACAACCTTACTGTAACACACATCAGGATCAGATCTGGGACTCGACTGTCCTCTACTGGAGTCTTGATGAACTGCACTTCTCATAACCCACACAATCATGTAATGTAATATAATATAATATAATATAATAGAATATAATATAATAGAATAGAATAGAATAGAATAGAATAGAATAGAATAGAATAGAATAGAATAGAAAATAATGCAATGAAATATATAATGTGTAATTTAATATAATGTAATATAATATAATTTGCAATATAATATACTTTATTATAATATAATATAATATAATGCAATGTAATATGATGTCACATAATTGAAAATAATATGTGTTATATAATATAATAGAAAATAATGTAAAATAATAGAATAGAATAGAATAGAAAATAATATAATATAATATAATATAATATAATATAATATAATTTAATAGAAAATAATGTAATAGAAAATAATGCAATGAGATATGTGTAATATAATGTAATGTAATATAATATGTGTAATATAACATACTTTTTTATAATATAATATAATGCAATGTAATATAATGTCACATAATAGAAAATAATATAATGTGTTATATAATAGAATAGAAAATAATGTAATATAATATAATATCATATAATATCATATCATACAATTTAATAGAAAGTAATGCAATGTAATATAATGTGTAATATAATGTAACGTAATATAATATAATGTATTATAATATAATATAATGCAATGTAATATAATGTTATATAATATAATATAATAGAAAATAATGTAATAGAATAGAATAGAATAGAAAATAATATAATATAATATAATATAATATAATATAATATAATATAATATAATATAATATAATATAATATAATATAATTAATATAATATATCTTCATGGAGAATCTGCCAGAAACATAAATATATTTATGATGGTTTATAACTCTGACTTTGAAAAGACTCAATAACATCTGTAAGTGTTTTATTGATTAGTAATGTTTCCCTTGCAGATAATAGAAAAGATGAGTAATAAAAACGATATAATGAATGTTTATCCATCATACTTATGCATTAATAGTTCCCTCAACTGTTTAACAATTTATTCTTATTGCTAATAAAATCATTCAGAATAATAAGATTTGTGAAGAAGCATTATAATGAATTGTTATAATTGTTGTTATTATTAAGAAAGTTCTCTGTTTCAGAGGGAAAAACATGTAGTTTGTGGCAAATATTAAATTCAGTTCTCGTTTATTAATACAGTGCTTTCCCCAACACACATCATTCAAATGCATGAGTCCATATTACAGTGTACAGTGTTCTTATATCAGAGGAGACTGTCTGAGTTATGGATTTCAGAAATCTACATATACAAAATCACAGTTAGCGAAAAATGTATAAATTCAAACAATGTAATAGTTTAATGCAGAAACACTGAGCTCATTAATGAATACTTGTTTGTTAACAGATGATTATGACATTTAGTGCTCGATTGTGTTTGTGTTCAGAGACTTCATCATCCATCAGTTTCGGTTCAGAATATTCCAAGTGTAGTTTATTAATGTTGAGAGCATGAATAACAGAGACTGGTCATGTGGTTGATGTCTGTGAGTGACACCTGTCTCCTCTCCAGCAGAGGGCTCTGCGCATGCGCACTCCACACTGCTGTCAGCGCGTCAGGCTCGCGGATTCAGGCTCGTGCTGGTGAGAAATATTCATTAATATTTGGCGGAGTGTGTGTTCCTGTGTTTAATCTGCTTCACATGTGTGAGATTGTGTCGTTCAGGACTGTGATGTGTGTGTCGTTCCGGCGCAGCTGCAGTCGTGTGTGTGTGTTTGTGTTTGTGTTAATGCTGTTCGGCTAATCTGTGTGTTTCTGCTGGTTAAAGGCAGTCCAGATGAACACGTATCGCTCGTGTGTGTTCGGTGTGTGTTACTGTGTTTCCCGTCATCTGATGACGCGCGCGCGATTGTTACATTGTAACTCTCATCTGATTCTCTCTCAGTGTGTGTGTGTGTGTGTGTGTGTGTGTGTGTGTGTGTGTGTGTTTGTGTGTGTCTGTCATCACATGTGTTTACTTGTTTGTGTGGTGAAGTCGCCATTTTCCTGCTCTCATCATGGATGTTGTTTGTGTGTGTGTGTGTGTGTGTGTGTGTGTGAGAGACTTTAATCATGTATAGTTTCATAGATATCAAACGCTGGACTGAGGGAATAATGGCTGTAGTTTGGGTCTATAATGTTTGACTCACTCAGAGCTGTTGTTGCACCTGTTGAATTTCACTTTTACTTTCAGATTTTCTATCAATTTTGTATATTCAATATTCAAAGTGTTTGTTGTACAAAAATGTGTTTGTGTATCTTTAGTTCAGTGTTTCCCGCTGCAGTGTTTGATTTGTAATCACTAATGATTCCTGTATTGAGTATTATTGGTTAGTTGATGATTATTAATAAGTGCATTCACTATTTTTAACCTCTTTGAGCTTTTGTTGCCGTTTACTCCATAAATTAATTCATGCAAGTACAAAAGCTTCTCATAATCGCTTGATTCATACGAGCTTTCACATGTTAAGTTCATAATAATGATTAAAGAATCATTCACTAGTTTACAGAAACATCACTTCTATAGGCATTCTCTTACCGATCATCAAGAGCGCACTTCTCTCAAACATTACAGCATATTGTGTTACTATAATACTACAATACACACAATACAGTTTTTTTACTACACAAATAAGTGTTTCATTCACAGAAACTGTCTTTCATAAAGCGATTACTATCAAACGTTTGATTTATTTGTATCTCATTAAGTCTAATACATTTATCCATTATTAATACAACTGAACTTAATGGTTAATAAATTAATAATTTGGTTCACCTTTAGATTTCTGTAGATATTAATGGATTAGTGGAAGTTAGGTAATGTCAGTGTGTTGCCTGTTACTGTAATTTACTGTATACACGTGTCTTGCGTTGTTGAGTGAACTGAACTGAAAGAAGATCATATACTGTTGTGTTTCGGCTATTAAACCAAATGTTCTCATTGCGTATTACAATATTCGTGTGTTTGAAACCGTGATTATGGCCTGAAGTGTGTGTGGCTGTAATGACCAGCTGTGTTACGAGTGTGATCAGTGAAGCGGACGCTAGTGACGGGCAGACGCGGACAGTAACTGCACGTTTACTGTAGTACTGTACTGAAGTACACTGTTAGAGTATCTGTACTTGAGGATTATTTTTTCTGGAAACTTTTTACTTTAACTTCACTACGTTTGAAAGACGAATATCGTACTCTGACTCTACGTGTCTGTCGAGGTCATGAGGGTAATGTTTCAGAAAACACTGAAGCTTCCCCGGGCGCCGCCATTGATTAGCGGACCATCCCCTGCTGTTAGCGCTCCATTGA
>NC_138242.1:33740013-33785013 GCF_964197995.2 Scardinius erythrophthalmus | reverse complement strand
TTGTACAGTGTTTACTGTAGTGTTTACTGTAGTGTTTACTGTAGTGTTTACTGTAGTGTTTACTGTAGTTTACTGTAGTTTACTGTAGTGTTTACTGTAGTGTTTACTGTAGTGTTTACTGTAGTTTGTACAGTGTTTACTGTAGTTTGTACAGTGTTTACTGTAGTGTTTACTGTAGTGTTTACTGTAGTGTTTACTGTAGTTTGTGTAGTGTTTACTGTAGTGTTTACTGTAGTTTGTGTAGTGTTTACTGTAGTGTTTACTGTAGTGTTTACTGTAGTTTGTGTAGTGTTTACTGTAGTGTTTACTGTAGTGTTTACTGTAGTTTGTACAGTGTTTACTGTAGTGTTTACTGTAGTGTTTACTGTAGTGTTTACTGTAGTTTGTACAGTGTTTACTGTAGTGTTTACTGTAGTGTTTACTGTAGTGTTTACTGTAGTTTGTACAGTGTTTACTGTAGTGTTTACTGTAGTTTGTACAGTGTTTACTGTAGTGTTTACTGTAGTGTTTACTGTAGTTTGTACAGTGTTTACTGTAGTGTTTACTGTAGTGTTTACTGTAGTTTGTACAGTGTTTACTGTAGTGTTTACTGTAGTGTTTACTTTAGTTTGTACAGTGTTTACTGTAGTTTGTACAGTGTTTACTGTAGTTTGTACAGTGTTTACTGTAGTGTTTACTAGGGCTGTCAACGAATATTCTAAATTCGAATATATATTCGAATAGTTTTAAAAAACAGAAATTCGAACGTGAAAATTAATATTCGAATGTGAATTTCGAATATGGAAAAACACGCCCGCGGAAGCAGAGGCGCTGCAGTCTGCTTTGCGAGTGGGCGTGCGCGCTGCCTGAGACATCAGGGACAGGTCACACGAGTCGCACTGTCTAGCACAGCGTCACTGCTGAAAGTTGACAGTGCACTAAAAAGACAATGGAATAAATTGCAGTCAGTTTTTTCTCCTTTCCCCCCCCTTTTTTTAATACAAGCACCAAGAATGTAAGTAGCCTTTTTCTTTTTTAATAGCACTTTATTTTTTATGAACCTCAGGGTAAAAGTTCTTTGTTGTCACATTTCTCGGAATTGTGTGCCTCATTTTATTTAACGTTAAACAGAAAAGTTCCATGTTTACCACAGCACAGCTCGCTCGGAGCGTTCAATGTCGGTTCTGTAAAACTTTAATTAATGTTAATAAATTTGTTTCAATCACTGAATGAAGCCTGCTATATTTGGGACAAGAGTCGCGACCTTAAATTGCTTGCACAAAACTCTTGATCAGCACTCAACATGTGCTTGTTGTTGTTAATTTAAACCGTTATGCGCAGAGAGAGCGTGAGCGCGAGGGCGAGCGCGCGCGCGCGAGAGAGAGAGAGAGAGCGAGAGAGAGAGAGTGAGCATGCTAGTGAGCGAGAGTGAGGTCTGCGGTCTTGGCCATATAGTTAATTTTTTTACTTGGTTTTGTGTTGGTAATACATTGTCAAATATGTTTAAACTTAAATGAACTACCTATACATAGTAGTTATGTCTCTTTGTATTAATTTGTCCTGTTATTGACGTAATGCGCGTCATTGACAAAATGCGCAACCAGATGTTCGAATAGTTCGAATATTCGTGTGTTTTTTAGAGGGAATATTCGAACGTCATTTTTGAGCAATTTTGACAGCCCTAGTGTTTACTGTAGTTTGTACAGTGTTTACTGTAGTGTTTACTGTAGTTTGTACAGTGTTTACTGTAGTGTTTACTGTAGTGTTTACAGTGTTTACTGTAGTGGTTACTGTAGTTTGTACAGTGTTTACTGTAGTTTGTACAGTGTTTACTGTAGTGTTTACTGTAGTGTTTACAGTGTTTATAAATTTGTATCGTGCAAATAAATTTGAATAGAATAGTTTAAAGTTTTGGTAACACTGTATAATAGTGAACTACTTCAGTGAACACACTTCTACAGCATTTATTAATTTTAGTCAATGTTTGAGCATTTATAATACATTATTAAAGTCAGAAGTTAATATAATTTAATAAACCTCAATAATAGTAATGATATTAACATTCATAACAAACTGTAACAGATACACTGCTCATTGTTTAGTAATGCTGTGTAAATGTGTTACCAAAGTTGGTTACAGTGTAATTATTTTAAATATATAATTACACTGTAACAATGACACCTTAAAATAAAGTGTAACCGTAATAATTATCTACATGTACTTACTATAGGGTTTGATTGAGGATAATCATGTAATTATGCAGAATTTACTGTTACTATGGTAAGTACATGTAACGTATAGAGACACTGTAAAAATTGTGTTACTTTGTGTTCAAATCTTTTTAAGTTTGTAAAGGTTTTTTGCATCATAAAAATCTGTTCATAATGAGTGTTTTAAATCCAAGGCTGAGATGAAGTTCATAATCATCCATTTAATGTTATAGTTTATGCAGGATTAGTTGATCAGTCTTTATTTCATGATTTCAGTTCTTGATCATTTATTTATTCTGTTGATTGTGAATCACATCAATACAGCTTTATTACAGTGGATATGAACAGTGGATATGAACAGTGGATATGAACAGTGGTTATGAACAGTGGTTATGAACAGTGGATATGAACAGTGGATATGAACAGTGGTTATGAACAGTGGTTGTGAACAGTGGATATGAACAGTGGATATGAACAGTGGATGTGAACAGTGGATATGAACAGTGGATATGAACAGTGGTTGTGAACAGTGGATATGAACAGTGGATATGAACAGTGGATATGAACAGTGGATATGAACAGTGGATATGAACAGTGGTTGTGAACAGTGGATATGAACAGTGGATATGAACAGTGGTTGTGAACAGTGGATATGAACAGTGGATATGAACAGTGGATATGAACAGTGGATATGAACAGTGGATGTGAACAGTGGTTATGAACAGTGGATATGAACAGTGGTTATGAACAGTGGATATGAACAGTGGATATGAACAGTGGATATGAACAGTGGTTGTGAACAGTGGTTATGAACAGTGGATATGAACAGTGGTTATGAACAGTGGATATGAACAGTGGATATGAACAGTGGATATGAACAGTGGATATGAACAGTGGATGTGAACAGTGGATGTGAACAGTGGTTGTGAACAGTGGATATGAACAGTGGATATGAACAGTGGATATGAACAGTGGATATGAACAGTGGATATGAACAGTGGATGTGAACAGTGGTTGTGAACAGTGGATGTGAACAGTGGATATGAACAGTGGTTATGAACAGTGGATATGAACAGTGGATGTGAACAGTGGTTGTGAACAGTGGTTGTGAACAGTGGATATGAACAGTGGATATGAACAGTGGATATGAACAGTGGATATGAACAGTGGATATGAACAGTGGTTGTGAACAGTGGATATGAACAGTGGTTGTGAACAGTGGATATGAACAGTGGATATGAACAGTGGTTATGAACAGTGGATATGAACAGTGGTTGTGAACAGTGGATATGAACAGTGGTTGTGAACAGTGGATATGAACAGTGGATATGAACAGTGGTTATGAACAGTGGATATGAACAGTGGTTGTGAACAGTGGATATGAACAGTGGTTGTGAACAGTGGATATGAACAGTGGATATGAACAGTGGATATGAACAGTGGTTATGAACAGTGGAAATGAACAGTGGATATGAACAGTGGACATGAACAGTGGTTGTGAACAGTGGTTATGAACAGTGGATATGAACAGTGGTTGTGAACAGTGGATATGAACAGTGGTTATGAACAGTGGAAATGAACAGTGGATATGAACAGTGGACATGAACAGTGGTTGTGAACAGTGGTTATGAACAGTGGATATGAACAGTGGTTGTGAACAGTGGTTATGAACAGTGGATATGAACAGTGGTTGTGAACAGTGGTTATGAACAGTGGATATGAACAGTGGTTGTGAACAGTGGTTATGAACAGTGGATATGAACAGTGGTTGTGAACAGTGGATATGAACAGTGGTTGTGAACAGTGGTTATGAACAGTGGATATGAACAGTGGTTGTGAACAGTGGTTATGAACAGTGGATGTGAACAGTGGATGTGAACAGTGGATATGAACAGTGGTTGTGAACAGTGGTTGTGAACAGTGGATATGAACAGTGGTTGTGAACAGTGGTTATGAACAGTGGATGTGAACAGTGGTTGTGAACAGTGGTTGTGAACAGTGGATATGAACAGTGGTTGTGAACAGTGGTTATGAACAGTGGATATGAACAGTGGTTATGAACAGTGGATATGAACAGTGGATATGAACAGTGGTTATGAACAGTGGATATGAACAGTGGTTGTGAACAGTGGTTATGAACAGTGGATATGAACAGTGGTTGTGAACAGTGGTTGTGAACAGTGGTTATGAACAGTGGATATGAACAGTGGTTGTGAACAGTGGTTATGAACAGTGGTTGTGAACAGTGGATATGAACAGTGGTTGTGAACAGTGGTTATGAACAGTGGATATGAACAGTGGTTGTGAACAGTGGTTATGAACAGTGGATATGAACAGTGGATATGAACAGTGGTTGTGAACAGTGGTTATGAACAGTGGATATGAACAGTGGTTGTGAACACTGGATGTGAACAGTGGTTGTGAACAGTGGATATGAACAGTGGATATGAACAGTGGATATGAACAGTGGATATGAACAGTGGTTGTGAACAGTGGATATGAACAGTGGTTGTGAACAGTGGATATGAACAGTGGTTATGAACAGTGGATATGAACAGTGGATATGAACAGTGGATATGAACAGTGGTTGTGAACAGTGGTTATGAACAGTGGATATGAACAGTGGTTGTGAACAGTGGTTATGAACAGTGGATATGAACAGTGGTTGTGAACAGTGGTTGTGAACAGTGGTTGTGAACAGTGGATATGAACAGTGGTTGTGAACAGTGGTTATGAACAGTGGATATGAACAGTGGTTGTGAACAGTGGTTATGAACAGTGGATATGAACAGTGGTTGTGAACAGTGGATATGAACAGTGGTTATGAACAGTGGATATGAACAGTGGATATGAACAGTGGATATGAACAGTGGTTGTGAACAGTGGATATGAACAGTGGTTGTGAACAGTGGTTATGAACAGTGGATGTGAACAGTGGTTGTGAACAGTGGATTTGAACAGTGGTTGTGAACAGTGGTTGTGAACAGTGGATATGAACAGTGGTTGTGAACAGTGGTTATGAACAGTGGATATGAACAGTGGTTGTGAACAGTGGATATGAACAGTGGTTATGAACAGTGGATATGAACAGTGGATATGAACAGTGGATATGAACAGTGGATATGAACAGTGGTTGTGAACAGTGGATATGAACAGTGGATATGAACAGTGGTTGTGAACAGTGGATATGAACAGTGGTTATGAACAGTGGATATGAACAGTGGATATGAACAGTGGATATGAACAGTGGTTGTGAACAGTGGATATGAACAGTGGATATGAACAGTGGATATGAACAGTGGATATGAACAGTGGTTGTGAACAGTGGTTATGAACAGTGGATATGAACAGTGGTTGTGAACAGTGGATATGAACAGTGGTTATGAACAGTGGATATGAACAGTGGATATGAACAGTGGATATGAACAGTGGATATGAACAGTGGTTGTGAACAGTGGTTGTGAACAGTGGTTGTGAACAGTGGTTATGAACAGTGGATGTGAACAGTGGTTGTGAACAGTGGATATGAACAGTGGTTGTGAACAGTGGTTGTGAACAGTGGATATGAACAGTGGTTGTGAACAGTGGTTATGAACAGTGGATATGAACAGTGGTTGTGAACAGTGGATATGAACAGTGGTTATGAACAGTGGATATGAACAGTGGATATGAACAGTGGTTGTGAACAGTGGTTATGAACAGTGGATATGAACAGTGGTTGTGAACAGTGGATATGAACAGTGGTTGTGAACAGTGGTTATGAACAGTGGATATGAACAGTGGTTGTGAACAGTGGATATGAACAGTGGATATGAACAGTGGATATGAACAGTGGTTGTGAACAGTGGATATGAACAGTGGTTGTGAACAGTGGTTATGAACAGTGGATATGAACAGTGGTTGTGAACAGTGGTTATGAACAGTGGTTGTGAACAGTGGATATGAACAGTGGATGTGAACAGTGGATATGAACAGTGGTTGTGAACAGTGGATATGAACAGTGGTTATGAACAGTGGTTATGAACAGTGGATATGAACAGTGGTTGTGAACAGTGGTTATGAACAGTGGATATGAACAGTGGTTGTGAACAGTGGATATGAACAGTGGATATGAACAGTGGTTGTGAACAGTGGATATGAACAGTGGATATGAACAGTGGTTGTGAACAGTGGATATGAACAGTGGTTATGAACAGTGGTTATGAACAGTGGATATGAACAGTGGTTGTGAACAGTGGTTATGAACAGTGGATATGAACAGTGGATATGAACAGTGGATGAACAGTGGTTATGAACTAGTGCTGGGCGGTTTACCGGTTCAAACCGAATACCGGTGTTCATTTTTGTTACGATATGAATTTTTAATAAACCGCAATACCGGTGTATGTCGCTTTAATCGGAACGCGGCGTTGCGCGACACTGTCTCGCACCTCATTTACAACACAGAACACACGTCTGCGGCACATTACGGCTGCGACAAGGTTTTATTCCGTCCTCCACACGCGTGCGTCAAAATAGACTAGGCGCCTATATTTAGCGAAGAGGCGCGGAGAGCTGCTTTTGGAAAGCTTCGATCTGAAACACAAGCATTGACTAGAATGGGCGCAATCAGCTGTCGCAGCCGTGTGGGGGTGAGAGTGTTTTTTTTTTCTCGCGGCGCGCGTGTTTTTATACTGTATGAACGTATCTGAAGTGAACTGACGGTCTTTAGAAAAGTTTCTTTGTTATTACGATTGAATCTTTCTTTATCTTTCCTGATAAAGCAGCGTTGCTGCTTTGAGTACAGCCGTTACCGGGGAAAACATTATTTCTGCCGCTCCTAAAGCGCGTCCTGCTGGCACCTCTTTGTAAACAGCCTTGCAAACCTGTATTATTAATATTAGTGTGGATTTTTTCATTCACTAATGACAATAAAATAGGGCATTATAAGATATATATCATTATCATATCTACTGCAGTATTTCCTCTCTCACTCAGTAGAAAATGTGGTTAACACCCATCATGCTTGAAAAAAAAACAAAAAAAAAACACCGTCATTTACCGTGAAACCGGTTTAATTTAGAAAAAAACCGTGATGTGGATTTTTGGTCAAACCGCCCAGCACTATTATGAACAGTGGATATGAACAGTGGTTGTGAACAGTGGATATGAACAGTGGTTGTGAACAGTGGATATGAACAGTGGATATGAACAGTGGTTGTGAACAGTGGATATGAACAGTGGTTGTGAACAGTGGATATGAACAGTGGTTATGAACAGTGGATATGAACAGTGGATATGAACAGTGGATATGAACAGTGGTTGTGAACAGTGGATATGAACAGTGGTTGTGAACAGTGGATATGAACAGTGGTTATGAACAGTGGATATGATCAGTGGTTATGAACAGTGGTTATGAACAGTGGATATGAACAGTGGATATGAACAGTGGATATGAACAGTGGTTATGAACAGTGGATATGAACAGTGGTTATGAACAGTGGATATGAACAGTGGATATGAACAGTGGTTATGAACAGTGGATATGAACAGTGGATATGAACAGTGGATATGAACAGTGGTTGTGAACAGTGGATATGAACTGTGGTTGTGAACAGTGGTTATGAACAGTGGTTATGAACAGTGGATATGAACAGTGGTTGTGAACAGTGGTTGTGAACAGTGGATATGAACAGTGGATATGAACAGTGGATGTGAACAGTGGTTATGAACAGTGGTTATGAACAGTGGTTGTGAACAGTGGTTGTGAACAGTGGATATGAACAGTGGTTGTGAACAGTGGATATGAACAGTGGTTATGAACAGTGGATATGAACAGTGGTTGTGAACAGTGGATATGAACAGTGGTTATGAACAGTGGATATGAACAGTGGTTGTGAACAGTGGTTGTGAACAGTGGTTATGAACAGTGGATATGAACAGTGGTTGTGAACAGTGGATATGAACAGTGGTTATGAACAGTGGATATTAACAGTGGTTGTGAACAGTGGTTATGAACAGTGGTTGTGAACAGTGGTTGTGAACAGTGGATGTGAACAGTGGTTATGAACAGTGGATATGAACAGTGGTTGTGAACAGTGGATGTGAACAGTGGTTATGAACAGTGGATATGAACAGTGGTTGTGAACAGTGGATATGAACAGTGGTTATGAACAGTGGATATTAACAGTGGATGTGAACAGTGGTTGTGAACAGTGGATGTGAACAGTGGTTGTGAACAGTGGATGTGAACAGTGGTTATGAACAGTGGATATGAACAGTGGTTGTGAACAGTGGATCTGAACAGTGGTTGTGAACAGTGGATATGAACAGTGGTTGTGAACAGTGGATATGAACAGTGGTTGTGAACAGTGGATATGAACAGTGGTTATGAACAGTGGATATTAACAGTGGTTGTGAACAGTGGTTATGAACAGTGGATATTAACAGTGGTTGTGAACAGTGGATATGAACAGTGGATATGAACAGTGGATATGAACAGTGGTTGTGAACAGTGGTTGTGAACAGTGGATATGAACAGTGGATATGAACAGTGGATATGAACAGTGGTTGTGAACAGTGGATATGAACAGTGGTTGTGAACAGTGGATATGAACAGTGGATATGAACAGTGGATATGAACAGTGGTTATGAACAGTGGATATGAACAGTGGTTGTGAACAGTGGATATGAACAGTGGATATGAACAGTGGATATGAACAGTGGTTATGAACAGTGGATGTGAACAGTGGTTGTGAACAGTGGATGTGAACAGTGGTTGTGAACAGTGGATATGAACAGTGGTTGTGAACAGTGGATATGAACAGTGGTTGTGAACAGTGGATATGAACAGTGGTTGTGAACAGTGGATATGAACAGTGGTTATGAACAGTGGATATTAACAGTGGTTGTGAACAGTGGTTATGAACAGTGGATATTAACAGTGGTTGTGAACAGTGGATATGAACAGTGGATATGAACAGTGGATATGAACAGTGGTTGTGAACAGTGGTTGTGAACAGTGGATATGAACAGTGGATATGAACAGTGGATATGAACAGTGGTTGTGAACAGTGGATGTGAACAGTGGTTATGAACAGTGGATATGAACAGTGGATATGAACAGTGGAAATGAACAGTGGTTGTGAACAGTGGATATGAACAGTGGATATGAAAAGTGGATATGAACAGTGGATATGAACAGTGGTTGTGAACAGTGGATATGAAAAGTGGATATGAACAGTGGTTATGAACAGTGGATATGAACAGTGGTTGTGAACAGTGGATATGAACAGTGGATATGAACAGTGGTTATGAACAGTGGATATGAACAGTGGATATGAACAGTGGTTATGAACAGTGGTTGTGAACAGTGGATGTGAACAGTGGTTATGAACAGTGGTTGTGAACAGTGGATATGAACAGTGGATATGAACAGTGGATATGAACAGTGGTTGTGAACAGTGGATATGAACAGTGGATATGAAAAGTGGATATGAACAGTGGATATGAACAGTGGTTGTGAACAGTGGTTATGAACAGTGGTTGTGAACAGTGGATATGAACAGTGGATATGAACAGTGGATATGAACAGTGGTTGTGAACAGTGGATATGAACAGTGGTTGTGAACAGTGGATATGAACAGTGGTTATGAACAGTGGATATGAACAGTGGTTATGAACAGTGGATATGAACAGTGGATATGAACAGTGGTTATGAACAGTGGATATGAACAGTGGATATGAACAGTGGTTATGAACAGTGGATATGAACAGTGGTTATGAACAGTGGATATGAACAGTGGATATGAACAGCGGATATGAACAGCGGATATGAACAGCGGTTATGAACAGCGGTTATGAACAGTGGATATGAACAGTGGATATGAACAGTGGATATGAACAGTGGTTGTGAACAGTGGATATGAACAGTGGTTGTGAACAGTGGTTGTGAACAGTGGTTATGAACAGTGGATATGAACAGTGGTTGTGAACAGTGGTTGTGAACAGTGGATATGAACAGTGGTTGTGAACAGTGGATATGAACAGTGGTTGTGAACAGTGGATGTGAACAGTGGTTGTGAACAGTGGATATGAACAGTGGATATGAACAGTGGATATGAACAGTGGTTGTGAACAGTGGATATGAACAGTGGATATGAACAGTGGTTATGAACAGTGGATATGAACAGTGGTTGTGAACAGTGGATATGAACAGTGGATATGAACAGTGGTTATGAACAGTGGATGTGAACAGTGGTTGTGAACAGTGGATGTGAACAGTGGTTGTGAACAGTGGATATGAACAGTGGTTGTGAACAGTGGATATGAACAGTGGTTGTGAACAGTGGATATGAACAGTGGTTGTGAACAGTGGATATGAACAGTGGTTATGAACAGTGGATATTAACAGTGGTTGTGAACAGTGGTTATGAACAGTGGATATTAACAGTGGTTGTGAACAGTGGATATGAACAGTGGATATGAACAGTGGATATGAACAGTGGTTGTGAACAGTGGTTGTGAACAGTGGATATGAACAGTGGATATGAACAGTGGATATGAACAGTGGTTGTGAACAGTGGATGTGAACAGTGGTTATGAACAGTGGTTATGAACAGTGGATATGAACAGTGGATATGAACAGTGGAAATGAACAGTGGTTGTGAACAGTGGATATGAACAGTGGATATGAACAGTGGTTGTGAACAGTGGATATGAAAAGTGGATATGAACAGTGGTTATGAACAGTGGATATGAACAGTGGTTGTGAACAGTGGATATGAACAGTGGATATGAACAGTGGTTATGAACAGTGGATATGAACAGTGGATATGAACAGTGGTTATGAACAGTGGTTGTGAACAGTGGATGTGAACAGTGGTTATGAACAGTGGTTGTGAACAGTGGATATGAACAGTGGATATGAACAGTGGTTGTGAACAGTGGATATGAACAGTGGATATGAAAAGTGGATATGAACAGTGGATATGAACAGTGGTTGTGAACAGTGGTTATGAACAGTGGTTGTGAACAGTGGATATGAACAGTGGATATGAACAGTGGTTGTGAACAGTGGATATGAACAGTGGTTGTGAACAGTGGATATGAACAGTGGTTATGAACAGTGGTTATGAACAGTGGATATGAACAGTGGTTATGAACAGTGGATATGAACAGTGGATATGAACAGTGGATATGAACAGTGGTTATGAACAGTGGATATGAACAGTGGATATGAACAGTGGTTATGAACAGTGGATATGAACAGTGGTTATGAACAGTGGATATGAACAGTGGATATGAACAGCGGATATGAACAGCGGATATGAACAGCGGTTATGAACAGTGGATGTGAACAGTGGATGTGAACAGTGGATGTGAACAGTGGTTGTGAACAGTGGATATGAACAGTGGTTGTGAACAGTGGTTGTGAACAGTGGATATGAACAGTGGTTGTGAACAGTGGATGTGAACAGTGGTTGTGAACAGTGGATATGAACAGTGGTTGTGAACAGTGGATATGAACAGTGGTTGTGAACAGTGGATGTGAACAGTGGTTGTGAACAGTGGATATGAACAGTGGATATGAACAGTGGATATGAACAGTGGTTGTGAACAGTGGATATGAACAGTGGATATGAAAAGTGGATATGAACAGTGGATATGAACAGTGGTTGTGAACAGTGGTTATGAACAGTGGTTGTGAACAGTGGATGTGAACAGTGGATATGAACAGTGGTTGTGAACAGTGGATATGAACAGTGGTTATGAACAGTGGTTATGAACAGTGGATATGAACAGTGGTTATGAACAGTGGATATGAACAGTGGATATGAACAGTGGATATGAACAGTGGTTATGAACAGTGGATATGAACAGTGGATATGAACAGTGGTTATGAACAGTGGATATGAACAGTGGTTATGAACAGTGGATATGAACAGTGGATATGAACAGTGGATATGAACAGTGGTTATGAACAGTGGATATGAACAGTGGATATGAACAGTGGATATGAACAGTGGTTGTGAACAGTGGATATGAACAGTGGTTGTGAACAGTGGATATGAACAGTGGTTGTGAACAGTGGATATGAACAGTGGTTATGAACAGTGGATATTAACAGTGGTTGTGAACAGTGGTTATGAACAGTGGTTGTGAACAGTGGTTGTGAACAGTGGATGTGAACAGTGGTTATGAACAGTGGATATGAACAGTGGTTGTGAACAGTGGATGTGAACAGTGGTTATGAACAGTGGATATGAACAGTGGTTAGTGCTGGGCGGTTTGACCAAAAATCAACATCACGGTTTTTTTCTAAATTATACCGGTTTCACGGTTTTTACCGGTTTTTTTTTTTTCCAAGCATGATGGGTGTTAACCACATTTTCTACTGAGTGAGAGAGGAAATACTGCAGTAGATTTACTTATAATGCCCTATTTTATTGTCATGAGTGAATATTATAGAAAAAATCCACACTAATATTAATAATACAGGTTTGCAAGGCTGTTTACAAAGAGGTGTCAGCAGGACGCGCTTTAGGAGCGGCAGAAACAGTGGTTTCCCCGGTAACGGCTGTACACAAAGCAGCAACGCTCATAAACACTGCTTTATCAGGAAAGATAAAGAAAGATTCAATCGTAATAACAAAGAAACTTTTCTAAAGACCGTCAGTTCACTTCAGATACGTTAATACAGTATAAAAACACGCGCGCCGCGAGAAAAAAGACTCTCACCCACACGTCTCGTGCCCATTCTAGTCAATGCTTGTGTTTCAGATCGAAGCTTCCCAGAAGCGGCTCTCCGCGCCGCTTCGCTAAATATAGGCGCCTAGTCTATTTTGATGCACCGCGTGGAGGACGGAATAAAACCTTGTCGCAGCCGTAATGTGCCGCAGACGTGTGTTGTAAATGAGGGGTGAGACTGTGTCGCGCAGCGCCGCGTTCCGATTAAAGCGACATACACCGGTATTGCGGTTTATTAAAAATTCATATCGTAACAAAAATAAACACCGGTATTCGGTATGAACCGGTAAACCGCCCAGCACTAACAGTGGTTGTGAACAGTGGATATGAACAGTGGATGTGAACAGTGGTTGTGAACAGTGGATGTGAACAGTGGTTGTGAACAGTGGATGTGAACAGTGGTTATGAACAGTGGATATGAACAGTGGTTGTGAACAGTGGATGTGAACAGTGGTTGTGAACAGTGGATATGAACAGTGGTTGTGAACAGTGGATATGAACAGTGGTTGTGAACAGTGGATATGAACAGTGGTTATGAACAGTGGATATTAACAGTGGTTGTGAACAGTGGTTATGAACAGTGGATATTAACAGTGGTTGTGAACAGTGGATATGAACAGTGGATATGAACAGTGGATATGAACAGTGGTTGTGAACAGTGGTTGTGAACAGTGGATATGAACAGTGGATATGAACAGTGGATATGAACGGTGGTTGTGAACAGTGGATATGAACAGTGGTTGTGAACAGTGGATATGAACAGTGGATATGAACAGTGGATATGAACAGTGGTTATGAACAGTGGATATGAACAGTGGTTATGAACAGTGGATATGAACAGTGGTTGTGAACAGTGGATATGAACAGTGGATATGAACAGTGGTTATGAACAGTGGATATGAACAGTGGATATGAACAGTGGATATGAACAGTGGTTGTGAACAGTGGTTATGAACAGTGGATATGAACAGTGGATATGAACAGTGGTTATGAACAGTGGATATGAACAGTGGATATGAACAGTGGATATGAACAGTGGATATGAACAGTGGATATGAACAGTGGATATGAACAGTGGATATGAAAAGTGGATATGAACAGTGGATATGAACAGTGGTTATGAACAGTGGATATGAACAGTGGATGTGAACAGTGGTTGTGAACAGTGGATGTGAACAGTGGTTGTGAACAGTGGATGTGAACAGTGGTTATGAACAGTGGATATGAACAGTGGTTGTGAACAGTGGATGTGAACAGTGGTTGTGAACAGTGGATATGAACAGTGGTTGTGAACAGTGGATATGAACAGTGGTTGTGAACAGTGGATATGAACAGTGGTTATGAACAGTGGATATTAACAGTGGTTGTGAACAGTGGTTATGAACAGTGGATATTAACAGTGGTTGTGAACAGTGGATATGAACAGTGGATATGAACAGTGGATATGAACAGTGGTTGTGAACAGTGGTTGTGAACAGTGGATATGAACAGTGGATATGAACAGTGGATATGAACGGTGGTTGTGAACAGTGGATATGAACAGTGGTTGTGAACAGTGGATATGAACAGTGGATATGAACAGTGGATATGAACAGTGGTTATGAACAGTGGATATGAACAGTGGTTATGAACAGTGGATATGAACAGTGGTTGTGAACAGTGGATATGAACAGTGGATATGAACAGTGGATATGAACAGTGGATATGAACAGTGGATATGAACAGTGGTTGTGAACAGTGGTTATGAACAGTGGATATGAACAGTGGATATGAACAGTGGTTATGAACAGTGGATATGAACAGTGGATATGAACAGTGGATATGAACAGTGGATATGAACAGTGGATATGAACAGTGGATATGAACAGTGGTTATGAACAGTGGATATGAACAGTGGATATGAACAGTGGATATGAACAGTGGATATGAACAGTGGTTATGAACAGTGGTTATGAACAGTGGATATGAACAGTGGTTATGAACAGTGGATATGAACAGTGGTTGTGAACAGTGGATATGAACAGTGGATATGAACAGTGGTTATGAACAGTGGATATGAACAGTGGTTATGAACAGTGGATATGAACAGTGGTTGTGAACAGTGGTTATGAACAGTGGATATGAACAGTGGATATGAACAGTGGATATGAACAGTGGTTATGAACAGTGGATATGAACAGTGGATATGAACAGTGGATATGAACAGTGGTTATGAACAGTGGATATGAACAGTGGATATGAACAGTGGTTATGAACAGTGGATATGAACAGTGGATATGAACAGTGGTTATGAACAGTGGATATGAACAGTGGATATGAACAGTGGTTATGAACAGTGGATATGAACAGTGGATATGAACAGTGGTTGTGAACAGTGGTTATGAACAGTGGATATGAACAGTGGTTGTGAACAGTGGTTATGAACAGTGGATATGAACAGTGGTTGTGAACAGTGGATATGAACAGTGGTTGTGAACAGTGGTTATGAACAGTGGATATGAACAGTGGTTGTGAACAGTGGTTATGAACAGTGGATATGAACAGTGGATATGAACAGTGGATGTGAACAGTTAGGCCTGTCACGATAACAAATTTTGCTGGACGATAAATTGTCCAAGAAATTATCGCGATAAACGATAATATTGTCGTACTGAGACCATTTTCATTTAATATAATTATAATGGCATAATAATGCAGGTACACCTTTTCAACGATCTATAAACTTTTATTTCTAAAGAATATTAAACATTGAAAACGGAAAACATTTTAAATATCCAAAAAAATGAACAAAACAACCAAAAACAATGAAAGCAATGGACTCTTAGTGTCTGTTAACAAAATAAATGTCTGTTAATAAAAAAAAAATGAAACAAAATTGCACTTCAAAAAATATTAAATATTAGGCTTTAGACATTATTAAATAGTGATACATTCCATAACAGGCAAAACTGACAGTTAGGACCTTTGTAAACAAATAAAAAAAGCCTCAACAAGCCATATCACCCAAATTTTGCACTGTTACTCCTGTTACTTTGTCAAGTGATTGTGTACTGTCGGGAAGACAGAGACGCACTTTATTGCGTGCATGCTACGCACTGAAAATACTTGGTTAGGATTAGGGGTGAGGAGTGCGTGCGTATTACACGCCATAAAGAGTGTATCATATGCACGCAAAAACTATTTTTGGCATATAAATGGCACGAGAAATAACATTTGTGGTATAGATATGCATTTTCATGTGATTGGGCTCGCTGTCGCAACTCACAACTAGCGTCTTCTCTCTCTCCCGGCAGTAGCCGCAAACAGTCCCGCGGCCGCCGGCGCTTTCCCATACAAAGACCATGTGACTGACAAGCGCCGCCTTCCCACACAAAGACCATGCAACTGACAACAAGAGGGTTCACTCCTCCTATACGCTAAAGAACCGAGCGAGAGTGGTCATCCAGTCTCTTTGGTAGAGAGAGAGAGACGAGGAAAACAAACAAGCATGCAAATGGAATTATCGCGGCCGGAAAAATTATCGAGCTCATTTTTTTTATCGTGCGATTAATCGACTTATCGACTATCGCGACAGGCCTATGAACAGTGGATATGAACAGTGGTTATGAACAGTGGATATGAACAGTGGATATGAACAGTGGTTATGAACAGTGGATATGAACAGTGGTTGTGAACAGTGGTTATGAACAGTGGATATGAACAGTGGTTGTGAACAGTGGTTATGAACAGTGGATATGAACAGTGGTTGTGAACAGTGGTTATGAACAGTGGTTGTGAACAGTGGATATGAACAGTGGTTGTGAACAGTGGTTATGAACAGTGGATATGAACAGTGGTTGTGAACAGTGGTTATGAACAGTGGATATGAACAGTGGATATGAACAGTGGATATGAACAGTGGTTGTGAACAGTGGATATGAACAGTGGTTGTGAACAGTGGATATGAACAGTGGATATGAACAGTGGTTATGAACAGTGGATATGAACAGTGGATATGAACAGTGGTTATGAACAGTGGATATGAACAGTGGTTGTGAACAGTGGTTGTGAACAGTGGTTATGAACAGTGGATATGAACAGTGGTTGTGAACACTGGATGTGAACAGTGGTTGTGAACAGTGGATATGAACAGTGGATATGAACAGTGGATATGAACAGTGGATATGAACAGTGGTTGTGAACAGTGGATATGAACAGTGGTTGTGAACAGTGGATATGAACAGTGGATATGAACAGTGGTTATGAACAGTGGATATGAACAGTGGATATGAACAGTGGTTATGAACAGTGGATATGAACAGTGGTTGTGAACAGTGGTTATGAACAGTGGATATGAACAGTGGTTGTGAACAGTGGTTATGAACAGTGGTTGTGAACAGTGGTTGTGAACAGTGGTTGTGAACAGTGGATATGAACAGTGGTTGTGAACAGTGGTTATGAACAGTGGATATGAACAGTGGTTGTGAACAGTGGTTATGAACAGTGGATATGAACAGTGGTTGTGAACAGTGGATATGAACAGTGGTTATGAACAGTGGATATTAGGGGTGGGAATCTTTTACCATCTCACGATGCGATTCGATTCCGATTCTTGAGGCCACGATTCGATTCAAAATCGATTTTCGATTCAAAAAGATTTTCGATTCAAAACAATTCGATTTTATTCATAATGATTTCTAATCAGGTTTCTGATCATGATCTACTCTCATCTGCTTTGCTATACAGAATGACAAACATAATGACAGACATTAAAGTGTATTTTTCACATTTATTAAGTTCAATTCTCAGGGAAGTGCCTTTTATCAAAAACATCGAAAAAATGTTTTTACTTGGTACTTTTAAAGCAAAGTATTTATGATGAACCATAACGAACTTACTTCTAATACTTCCTATATTAATTTTATTAATAAAACAAATGGAAGTGATTTGGCAAGTCAACTGTAAGGTTACATTTGCCAGCATATGTCCCAACATTGCTGAGAACCAACAGGAAAATAAATGTGTGCTTGTACTAGCAGCATACTTGTAGTAAATTAATACAAACTTCAGCATATTCTGAATCTCTAGCATAGTAGCATTTAATAATAGACTTCTAACCAACATCCTCTTGTTATTTCCAATTAGCAATATAATCCTTCATACAAAAAAAAACATTTTGCTGTAGCAAATTCACAAACAGTTTTCGTTCAAAAATATAGAATTATGTACCAGAAGCTATCATAACGTATAATGCTTGTGGACTTATGCATATTCTGAATAATTAGTAACATACAAAGTCGCTCTTGACTTATAGTACACAACTAAATAATAAAGAGTTATGACTTGAAATGTTTGCTGTATACCACAATCAAAAACAGCTTATACAAAGAAAGTGAATGAACATCTGCAGAGAGTAACTTACAGTCAAAATGTAACTTTTTGTGACTGGCATTGCACATTTGGCGCTTAGCCATCATGCGTCCGTTATGTGCGCGTCTCTGTTATGTGCACGCCACAGACTGTCCGCGCACGTGCACGTCCGCTTCAGAGTTCCGCCTTTTGCGTTCCGTCAATGTTACGTTATTAGAATTTTTTTTTTTAGAAAATCGATTTTTGACATTTGTGAATCGATTCAGAATCGTCCACGTCCCGAATCGCGGTTCATCTAAGAATCGATTTTTTCCCCCACCCCTAGTGGATATGAACAGTGGACATGAACAGTGGTTGTGAACAGTGGATGTGAACAGTGGACATGAACAGTGGATGTGAACAGTGGACATGAACAGTGGTTGTGAACAGTGGATGTGAACAGTGGACATGAACAGTGGTTGTGAACAGTGGTTGTGAACAGTGGATATGAACAGTGGTTGTGAACAGTGGATATGAACAGTGGTTGTGAACAGTGGATATGAACAGTGGTTATGAACAGTGGTTATGAACAGTGGATATGAACAGTGGATATGAACAGTGGATATGAACAGTGGTTGTGAACAGTGGATATGAACAGTGGTTGTGAACAGTGGATATGAACAGTGGATATGAACAGTGGTTGTGAACAGTGGATATGAACAGTGGATATGAACAGTGGATATGAACAGTGGATATGAACAGTGGACATGAACAGTGGTTGTGAACAGTGGACGTGAACAGTGGACATGAACAGTGGACATGAACAGTGGTTGTGAACAGTGGTTGTGAACAGTGGACGTGAACAGTGGACATGAACAGTGGTTGTGAACAGTGGTTGTGAACAGTGGATATGAACAGTGGATATGAACAGTGGTTGTGAACAGTGGATATGAACAGTGGTTATGAACAGTGGTTATGAACAGTGGATATGAACAGTGGATATGAACAGTGGATATGAACAGTGGATATGAACAGTGGTTGTGAACAGTGGTTGTGAACAGTGGTTGTGAACAGTGGATATGAACAGTGGTTGTGAACAGTGGATATGAACAGTGGTTGTGAACAGTGGATATGAACAGTGGATATGAACAGTGGTTGTGAACAGTGGATATGAACAGTGGTTGTGAACAGTGGATATGAACAGTGGATATGAACAGTGGTTGTGAACAGTGGATATGAACAGTGGATATGAACAGTGGATATGAACAGTGGTTGTGAACAGTGGATATGAACAGTGGATATGAACAGTGGTTGTGAACAGTGGATATGAACAGTTGTTGTGAACAGTGGTTGTGAACAGTGGTTGTGAACAGTGGATGTGAACAGTGGTTGTGAACAGTGGATGTGAACAGTGGTTGTGAACAGTGGATATGAACAGTGGATATGAACAGTGGTTGTGAACAGTGGTTGTGAACAGTGGTTGTGAACAGTGGTTGTGAACAGTGGTTATGAACAGTGGATATGAACAGTGGTTGTGAACAGTGGATATGAACAGTTGTTGTGAACAGTGGTTGTGAACAGTGGTTGTGAACAGTGGATGTGAACAGTGGTTGTGAACAGTGGATATGAACAGTGGTTGTGAACAGTGGATATGAACAGTGGATATGAACAGTGGTTATGAACAGTGGATGTGAACAGTGGTTGTGAACAGTGGTTGTGAACAGTGGTTATGAACAGTGGTTATGAACAGTGGTTGTGAACAGTGGTTGTGAACAGTGGTTGTGAACAGTGGTTATGAACAGTGGTTGTGAACAGTGGATGTGAACAGTGGTTGTGAACAGTGGTTGTGAACAGTGGTTGTGAACAGTGGTTGTGAACAGTGGTTGTGAACAGTGGATGTGAACAGTGGATATGAACAGTGGTTATGAACAGTGGATATGAACAGTGGTTGTGAACAGTGGTTGTGAACAGTGGATGTGAACAGTGGATGTGAACAGTGGACATGAACAGTGGTTATGAACAGTGGATATGAACAGTGGTTGTGAACAGTGGACATGAACAGTGGTTATGAACAGTGGATATGAACAGTGGTTATGAACAGTGGATATGAACAGTGGTTGTGAACAGTGGACATGAACAGTGGTTGTGAACAGTGGATATGAACAGTGGTTGTGAACAGTGGTTATGAACAGTGGATATGAACAGTGGATATGAACAGTGGTTATGAACAGTGGTTATGAACAGTGGATATGGACAGTGGATATGAACAGTGGTGGTGAACAGTGGATATGAACAGTGGTTATGAACAGTGGATATGAACAGTGGATATGAACAGTAGTTGTGAACAGTGGTTGTAAACAGTGGATATGAACAGTGGTTGTGAACAGTGGTTGGGAACAGTGGATATGAACAGTGGATATGAACAGTGGTTATGAACAGTGGTTGTGAACAGTGGTTGTGAACAGTGGTTATGAACAGTGGTTATGAACAGTGGATATGAACAGTGGTTGTGAACAGTGGATATGAACAGTGGATATGAACAGTGGTTATGAACAGTGGTTATGAACAGTGGTTATGAACAGTGGATGTGAACAGTGGTTTTGAACAGTGGTTGTGAACAGTGGTTGTGAACAGTGGTTGTGAACAGTGGTTGTGAACAGTGGATGTGAACAGTGGTTGTGAACAGTGGATATGAACAGTGGTTGTGAACAGTGGTTGTGAACAGTGGATGTGAACAGTGGTTGTGAACAGTGGTTGTGAACAGTGGTTGTGAACAGGGGTTGTGAACAGTGGTTGTGAACAGTGGTTGTGAACAGTGGATATGAAAAGTGGTTGTGAACAGTGGTTGTGAACAGTGGATATGAACAGTGGATATGAACAGTGGTTGTGAACAGTGGTTGTGAACAGTGGATATGAACAGTGGATATGAACAGTGGTTATGAACAGTGGATGTGAACAGTGGTTGTGAACAGTGGTTGTGAACAGTGGTTGTGAACAGTGGTTGTGAACAGTGGTTGTGAACAGTGGTTGTGAACAGTGGTTGTGAACAGTGGATTGTAACAGTACAGAGACGGATACAATCGCAAGTAAAAGAATGTTTATTTAAAGGTCAGAATACACAGGTCGGGAACAACACTCAGATGTAGGAATGACGCAGGGACTTCAATGGGCAACCCGGTGATGGTGTGCGGTGAACGGCGTGCTCAGGAACCAGGAACAATAAACAATCCAGACGCGTGAACACACAACGAAGCAAATCCACGAAGACAGGAATCCACACGAGGAGATGAGAGCCACACACGGGAACAGGACACGACACCGGGGAAGCCACAACGATCTGACAACATGAGATGGGAATTACTGCACATATAAAGGGAACGGGGATTGAACACAGCTGGCAACAATGATCACCACAATGAGTAACCACACCCACACACACACAACACACACACACACATCAGTAATGAGACAGCCGATTCATGAACCGTGACAGTACCCCCTCCCTTAGGAACGCCTCCTGGCGTTCCCCGATAACCCTACCTGTCGATTGTAATCATCGATAAGGGAGTGATCCAGGATGTCTCTAGCAGGTACCCAACTTCTCTCCTCCGGACCGTAACCCTCCCAGTCCACCAAGTACTGAAATCCGCGTCCCCTCCGTCTCGAGTCCAGAATACGACGTACCGAATAAGTAAGCTCCCCATCTACGAGTCGCGGCGGGGGGGGGAACTGGGACTGGCGGATTAATGTGAGAATAAAACACAGGCTTAATTCTAGACACATGAAAGGCGGGGTGAATTCTCCTGTACGCTGGAGGAAGTTTGAGTCGGACTGTCACCGGACTAATAATCTTGGTGACAGGAAACGGGCCGATAAATTTGGGAGCTAACTTGTTAGAAACGGAGCGGAGAGGAATATTTCTGGTAGAAAGCCACACTTTTTGACCCACGACGTATACGGGAGGCTTTGACCGGTGGCGATCGGCCTTGGCCTTCATGCGCCCCCCCGCTTGGAGAAGAGTCTCACGGGCTCTAGTCCAAGTGCGGCGACACCTCTGGACGAAGGCGTGAGCAGAGGGGACCGCGACTTCGGATTCCAGACTCGGAAAAATTGGTGGCTGGTAACCTAAACTACACTTAAACGGAGAGAGGCCCGTAGATGACACTGGTAACGAGTTATGGGCGTACTCCACCATAGAAAGTTGTTGGCTCCAGGACGAAGGATTCTTGGTTACCAAACATCGCAACGTTCTCTCCAGATCCTGGTTGGCCCGTTCAGACTGGCCATTGGTCTGGGGATGATAACCTGAAGACAAACTGACCGTAGCCCCCAATAATTTACAGAACTCCTTCCAGAATTTGGACACAAATTGGGAACCCCTGTCAGAGACCACGTCCGTCGGGAGGCCATGTAACCGAAAGACATGATCAATGACCGTGACCGCTGTCTCCTTGGCTGAAGGTAATTTGGGCAAGGGGATGAAATGTGCCGCCTTCGAGAACCGGTCCACTACGGTTAAAACAACCGTCATGCCCTTGGAGGGCGGGAGGGCGGTAACAAAATCTAGTGCGATGTGGGACCAGGGTCTCGAAGGGACAGACAGCGGTCGAAGTAACCCATCCGGAGGTCGGTTGGATGTCTTACCAGTGGCACAGATAGAACAAGCCAAAACAAAATCGTGAACGTCGCGAGCCATTAATGGCCACCAGAATCGTTGCTTAACTAAAAAACTGGTGCGAGTCACTCCTGGATGACAAGCCACGTTGGAGCAATGACCCCACCGAATAACGTCGGACCGTAACCCCTCCGGAACAAACAAACGATTCGGTGGGCAGCCGGGCGGAGGCGTTACCCCTTCTAAGGCCGTCTTGACCTTCGACTCGACCTCCCATACGAGTGTGGAGATAACTACTTTCTCAGGTAAAATACACTCGGGAGTCACCGGGCGTTCGGAAGGATCAAAAATACGAGATAAAGAGTCGGGTTTGATGTTCTTGGAACCCGGGCGGTACGAGAGAACAAAGTCAAAACGTCCGAAAAAAAGAGCCCACCGAGCCTGCCTGGAGTTAAGTCTTTTAGCAGATCTAATATATTCAAGGTTCTTGTGATCGGTCCAAACGATAAAGGGGACCCCTGACCCCTCTAACCAATGACGCCACTCCTCCAACGCTAACTTGACTGCCAACAACTCTCTGTTACCAATGTCATAATTGCGTTCGGCAGGCGATAGTCGATGAGAATAAAACGCGCAGGGATGCATCTTGTCGTCTGAGGAAGCGCGTTGAGAAAGCACTGCTCCTACTCCCACCTCTGACGCGTCGACCTCCACCACGAACTGACGTGTGGGATCAGGGGTGATGAGAATGGGGGCCGAAACAAAACGACCTTTGAGTTTGACGAACACTGCCTCGGCAGTGTTCGACCACCTGAACGTCGTTCGGGGGGAGGTCAAGGCAGTCAGAGGTGCGACTAGTTGGCTGTAATTGCGAATGAAACGCCGATAAAAATTGGCGAACCCCAGAAACCGCTGTAGGGCCTTACGGGAATCTGGCTTTGGCCAATCTACCACAGCCTTAATCTTGTCAGGATCCATGCGCACTCCCTCAGAAGAGATGATGTATCCTAGAAAAGGAACAGACTGTGCATGAAACGCGCATTTCTCCGCCTTGACAAAAAGCCCATTCTCTAACAGTCTCTGGAGCACTCGTCTGACGTGTTGAACGTGTTCCTGGAGAGACGAAGAAAAAATCAATATGTCATCCAGGTAAACATATATGAACTGATCGACCATGTCTCTCAACACATCATTGACGAGTGCTTGGAAAACCGCTGGGGAGTTGGAAAGCCCGAAGGGCATAACCAAGTATTCAAAGTGCCCCCTAGGGGTATTAAAAGCGGTTTTCCATTCATCCCCCTTCCTGATGCGAACCAAATGATATGCATTACGCAAGTCCAGTTTCGTGAAAATGGATGCTCCCTGCAACCTCTCGAAAGCCGAAGACATCAACGGCAAAGGATAAGAATTCTTTACCGTGATGTTGTTCAGCTCTCGGTAATCAATACAAGGTCGCAGAGAGCCATCCTTCTTCCCAACGAAAAAGAACCCCGCCCCCGCAGGAGAAGAGGAAGGCTGGATGAACCCAGAGGCTAAAGAATCAGAAATATATTTCTCCATGGCCTCCCTCTCGGGAACAGAAAGAGAGTAGAGTTTGCCTTTAGGCGGAGATTTACCTGGCAGTAGATCTATCGCACAGTCATAGGAACGATGCGGAGGAAGAGAAGCAGCACGAGACTTACTGAACACCTCCTTCAGGTCGAGGTACTCCGCGGGCACGTTAGACAAATCCGCTGCCTCACTCTGAAACACAGAACCAGACACAGACGAACAGGCAGACAACAAACAAGACTCATGACAATGGTTACTCCAAGAGGAAACAGAATTATTGTGCCAGTCGATATGGGGGTTGTGTTGAGTGAGCCACGGGTGCCCTAAAACCACTGGTGCTAGTGGTGAATCCATGAGTAAAAAGGAAATGTTCTCGGTGTGATTGCCAGAAGTAATAAGTTTAAGTGGTTCAGTAGTGTGGGAGATTTCAGGAAGTTCTTGTCCATTGAGTGCGTTGACGGAGATCTTGTGGGAAAGGGGAGTGATAGGGATCTGGAGTCTGAGTGCAAGTCCGAAGTCCATAAAATTACCCTCTGCTCCCGAATCCAGCAGTGCTTGAGTGCGATGCGTGGAGGTTGCCCATTTCAGTCTTACCGGGAGGAGGGTCGATGATGGTGATGAGGTCTTCTCGGCGGAGATCCCACCCGATAGTAGCCTCATACTTACTATCGGGCTTGCTCTTTTACCGGGCAGCAAAAAAGGAAGTGGCCAGCCTTGCCACAGTAAAGGCAGAGTCCCTGGGACCTCCGCCTTTCCCTCTCCTCCCGGGAAAGCCGAGCTCTCCCTACCTGCATGGGTTCATGATCTGGAACTGGGCTGACCGCGTTCCCGCCGCTGGCCCGTGGATCCTCAGGATGGTGCTGGAGTCGACTCTGCTGTGCACGAGAAGCCACACGATCAAGACGAGCATCGACCCTCAGCGCAAGATCCACCAGGCCATCCAGGGTCTTGGGAAGGTCCAGGATGTAAATCTCTTTCTGAACGCGGTCAGCCAACCCATGCAGGAACATGTCCCACTGCGCCTCCTCGTTCCATTGGCACTCTGCAGCCAGGGTGCGGAACTGGATGGAATAGTCCGACACCGAGCCATTCCCTTGGCGTAGATCCGCGAGTAATCTGGCTGCCTCCTTACCCGCCACCGCTCGATCGAATACTCTTCTCATCTCCGAGGAGAGTGCCTGGAACGAGGCGCAGCAGATGTTTTGGTTCTCCCACACCGCCGTTCCCCAGAGAGCCGCCTTCCCCGACAGTAGTGTCAACACGAACGCCACTTTAGACTGTTCGGTGCAAAAGGTCCGTGGCTGCAGTGCAAAGTGCAAAGAACAAGCAGTGAGAAAAGCCCTACAATACTCGGGCTCACCTGAGTATTTCTCTGGCGTGGGCAGACGAGGCTCCGGCTGATTCTCTTGCAGAGGCGGGGGGGGTTGAACGGGCGGTGTGGGCGGCGCAGTGGGAACACGGAGAAGTTGTAGCTGTTGGGTGAGCTCGGACACCTGCGTCACGAGTGTCTGAACCGCGCGACCTGTGTTCGCGATCTCTTCTCCTTGTTGATCCATTCTTGTGACGCTGTGCGTGATGAACTCATTCAATCTGGCAGTACTTGCTGTATCCATAGTGGGTCAGATCGTTCTGTAACAGTACAGAGACGGATACAATCGCAAGTAAAAGAATGTTTATTTAAAGGTCAGAATACACAGGTCGGGAACAACACTCAGATGTAGGAATGACGCAGGGACTTCAATGGGCAACCCGGTGATGGTGTGCGGTGAACGGCGTGCTCAGGAACCAGGAACAATAAACAATCCAGACGCGTGAACACACAACGAAGCAAATCCACGAAGACAGGAATCCACACGAGGAGATGAGAGCCACACACGGGAACAGGACACGACACCGGGGAAGCCACAACGATCTGACAACATGAGATGGGAATTACTGCACATATAAAGGGAACGGGGATTGAACACAGCTGGCAACAATGATCACCACAATGAGTAACCACACCCACACACACACAACACACACACACACATCAGTAATGAGACAGCCGATTCATGAACCGTGACATGGATGTGAACAGTGGTTGTGAACAGTGGTTGTGAACAGTGGTTGTGAACAGTGGATATGAACAGTGGTTGTGAACAGTGGTTGTGAACAGTGGTTGTGAACAGTGGTTGTGAACAGTGGTTGTGAACAGTGGTTGTGAACAGTGGTTGTGAACAGTGGATGTGAACAGTGGATGTGAACAGTGGTTGTGAACAGTGGATGTGAACAGTGGTTGTGAACAGTGGTTGTGAACAGTGGTTGTGAACAGTGGATATGAACAGTGGTTATGAACAGTGGTTGTGAACAGTGGATGTGAACAGTGGATGTGAACAGTGGTTATGAACAGTGGTTGTGAACAGTGGTTGTGAACAGTGGATATGAACAGTGGTTATGAACAGTGGTTATGAACAGTGGATATGAACAGTGGTTATGAACAGTGGTTATGAACAGTGGATATGAACAGTGGTTGTGAACAGTGGTTGTAAACAGTGGATATGAACAGTGGTTGTGAACAGTGGTTGTGAACAGTGGATATGAACAGTGGATGTGAACAGTGGTTGTGAACAGTGGTTGTGAACAGTGGATGTGAACAGTGGATGTGAACAGTGGTTGTGAACAGTGGATATGAACAGTGGATATGAACAGTGGTTGTGAACAGTGGATGTGAACAGTGGATGTGAACAGTGGATATGAACAGTGGATATGAACAGTGGTTGTGAACAGTGGATGTGAACAGTGGTTGTGAACAGTGGTTTTGAACAGTGGTTGTGAACAGTGGATATGAACAGTGGTTGTGAACAGTGGTTGTGAACAGTGGTTATGAACAGTGGTTATGAACAGTGGTTATGAACAGTGGATATGAACAGTGGTTGTGAACAGTGGTTGTGAACAGTGGTTGTGAACAGTGGTTGTGAACAGTGGATATGAACAGTGGTTGTGAACAGTGGTTATGAACAGTGGTTATGAACAGTGGTTATGAACAGTGGATGTGAACAGTGGTTGTGAACAGTGGTTGTGAACAGTGGTTATGAACAGTGGTTGTGAACAGTGGTTGTGAACAGTGGTTGTGAACAGTGGTTGTGAACAGTGGATATGAACAGTGGTTGTGAACAGTGGTTATGAACAGTGGTTATGAACAGTGGTTATGAACAGTGGTTATGAACAGTGGATATGAACAGTGGTTGTGAACAGTGGTTGTGAACAGTGGTTATGAACAGTGGATGTGAACAGTGG
The DNA here is from genome assembly GCF_964197995.2 of Scardinius erythrophthalmus. Lineage (NCBI taxonomy): Eukaryota > Metazoa > Chordata > Actinopteri > Cypriniformes > Leuciscidae > Scardinius > Scardinius erythrophthalmus. The sequence goes on along the minus strand of NC_138242.1, from coordinate 33,757,323 downwards.
TTATGAACAGTGGATGTGAACAGTGGTTGTGAACAGTGGTTGTGAACAGTGGTTGTGAACAGTGGATGTGAACAGTGGATGTGAACAGTGGATGTGAACAGTGGATGTGAACAGTGGATGTGAACAGTGGATGTGAACAGTGGTTGTGAACAGTGGTTATGAACAGTGGTTATGAACAGTGGATGTGAACAGTGGATGTGAACAGTGGTTGTGAACAGTGGTTATGAACAGTGGTTATGAACAGTGGTTATGAACAGTGGATATGAACAGTGGATATGAACCGAGATTCACGTGTTTGCTCTTGTTTCAGCGCTTCATAAAGCTGGAGCGATCGCATGTTTGATGTCTCAGACTGATAGAGATCTGCGTGTGATCTGTGGTTTGTGCTTTGCTTCATGTATTTGAAATGTTTCTCTTCTCTTCCTCTACAGACGTTTAGTGTGTTTATTACGTTTAATCGTGTGTTTAAATAGTTCCTCACGTGCTTTAGTGAATATTAATCCTCTCTGAACGTCTCTGAGATTCAAATCACAGGAGTTTTGCTCTGGCGCTCGTGTTCAAATCATTAAACCTTCATTAAAAGGGTCAAAACTCTCATTCAAACCTTTCTTCTGTGGAGATGGTTTTGAGAAGCGAATCAACCAGTTCAAAAAGATCTGAATCCAAAGATTGATTTGTTCATAAATCAGATGAACTGACTCTAAAGAGTCACATGACTTGAGTCCCTGTAAATGAGTCATTTGTTGTGATGCTTGATGGGGCTTTTGTATCTTGAACACTTCAGTCCCTCTTCCAGCTCGTGCTTCAAAACTTCTCCTTTCCACAGAAGAAAGAAACTCCGACAGGATTGATGATGTCTGAGTGAACTGTTCGCTCGGATCTGTCTGTGTGTGTGAGCGTCTGAGAATGACGGATTCACTCCACAATATTTCCATTGTTTGTGATTTCAATGGGAGGAAAGAAAAGCGTGGTTTGTGTGTGACAGAAATATCAGCGAGTTCTGCTGACGTGGACGCTTGTTTTCCTGAAGGCCTGCGAGAGTGAAGCATGCTGGGAGATTCTGCTATATCACATTCTGGGAAAAGATGTTGCTCACTGTTTCCATGTGGACGAAACTGAGATTCAGAAGAGACGTTAGATGTGATTAATCGTTAAAAGAACACAATCCTGATTCAAACACTAATGCGATCTTATTCCTAAATGAAAGTGATTCGTCTCTGTCCATGAAACCGTCAGATCCGTGTTCTGATCCAGAGAGAGACGTTGTCAAGTATTTATAAAAAGCTTTTCAGCACACAGTATCATCATATGTGCTACAATAATTCAGAACTGGGATAAAAATTTAGAGTTCAGAAATAAACACTGATGTCAGAATTTATTATTTGTCATTGAATTATTCATTCAAGAGATTCGTTCAGAAACGCTGATTCATCCAGTAATGAAACGAGCATTTATGAGTGAGTCATTGAATCATTCACTCAAACCGATTTTTTAAATATAACTCATTCAAATTAATTTAACATTTTAAATAGATGGCAGCAATTAACATTTAGTCAGAACCTCTATGAACTTCCATGTTTGAAACAAAATCATGATTTTCAGTTTCCAGAACCATGCAGCTCAGTCTAAATATTTAGCTGTAGCTTTTACTTTTTAGATTTTTAGTTTTCATGATAATTTTAGTTAAATTTTTTGTCATTTTTGTAAAAAAATTTGTTTATTTTTATTAGTGTTTTTTTTATATTGCAATAGAGGTTTAATTTATTTTTATTTCTATTTTATTTGTATTTATCTCCATTTAATAAATGTAGTGCTTCAATTTAAACTTATTTCAGTTTATTGTCAAAACAACATTTCTAATTTTCATTACTTGAAAAAGTTTACGTTTTTTCAAGTAATATTTAATTTTATTTTGATGCTCTATTTCAATGAACAAAACCATTTTGAATAGTTTATTTGAGTGTGTTAGTTTAATATCGAGATGAATTGAGTTTCTGGTCTTATGTTGATGTCAGCTCCGGCTTCATGGCTCTTTACTGGTTTATTTATTTTTTAATGCTGCTTTGTGTTTTTGTGCAGAAACACACTGAATAATTCATGTTTCTCTCTGCGACACACACACTCCTTATACCGTGGAATTACTTCTCTTTTCATTTTAGCCGGAGTTTTAGTGATTGAAGGAAATAACCGTCATGTGGACATCATCATCTGACAGACTGACCTCAAAAACAAGCGTTTCGATGAGCAAAGAGGAATACAGTAGAGTCGTCTAATGGCAAAACTGACTTCTTCACTAACATAGTTAACATAGTAAAAGCAACAATTAAAAACAAATTTAAAAAAAAGTTGCCACAGCCATTATTCATTTTACATTCATACAATAATATTGAATATCTGCACACTTTTCTGACTGCATTTGATAGCTTGAAAAAGTAAAGTACACAGTATTGGATAGTTTTCTCTATTAAGAATTTAGCAAGCAAACAATTTTTTTCCCTATTTTCAAATTTAGTAAATAGGCAAGTTGAAGAAAAAAGACAAAATCTACATGGACTTTAATATTGCACTGAAATAATATTTGAATAGTCATATTGCGTAGTTTTATTTGTGCTGATAATGCAATGAAACAGACTGTCAATCAAAGAAATTAAAAACAAATGCAAAAACGAGAAAACCAGTGAAATATCAATAACTGATTGTTTTAGTGAATCTATTCTTTTTCCTGTCAGCTTTTTGTTTTTCTATGCCTTTTTTTTATTTTTTTTTGCATTGTAAAATAAAACCTGTGGCTGTAGTTTGTCAGATAAATACCTGAACCCAAGTTTAGCGTTTCGTTCTTCCCTCATATTTAAAATATTGCCAAAAAATATATGAAATATTTTCCTCATAATGTGATAGTTTATATAACTTTTTACAAATATTTTTATTATATTTAATATTATTATATATACTATATACTATTATGTTTTTTTATAATAATATTCTATTATTCTATACTATTATAGTTATATTATATTTAAAATATTCTTTATTGCCTTATTATATTTATATTATGTTTAAAAGCATGTCTATACAAAAATTTAAAAGTGTGTTTTATAGATCTGGATTAGTAATTTAAATCTTAAAAAGACATGGCTATTTTTTAATGAATATATATTTTATCAGGTAAAAATTCAATTAAAAGCACAATTTATATATTTTTTAATTTCTTATTTCTGATATGCAGTAAATCCTGAATGACTGGAAAAGTTAAAAAGAGCAGAACGTTCAGCTGGAAATCCTTAAATATAAATGTTGGTTTTTGTGATTTTAAAAGAACTTTTGAAAGCGAAGTGAATCAGCCTGAAGATTCGTTCAGATGTTTGTCTGATGTTTGTCGGTGTTTCGTGTGTTTCGTCAGTTTGTGAATCATAATCTCTCTGGATCTGTTGGTAATTCCAGTGATCTCATCAATCCTGACCGAATCTGTGACTCGCGTCTGGTGTTTTCATCTCGTTCGTTCCTTCACGCTCATCAGGGACTTTCAGAAGATCCTCCATCTCAGTCAGTCTGCAGTCTTCAGTTTCCAGTCTTCAGTCTCCAGTCTTCAGTCTTTAGTCTTCAGTCCGTCTCCAGTCTTTAGTCTTCAGTCTGTCTTCAGTCTTTAGTGTATAGTCTTCAGCCTGTCTTCAGTCTGTCTTCAGTCTTCAGTCTGTCTTCAGTCTTCAGTCTGTCTTCAGTCTTCAGTCTGTCTTTAGTCTTCAGCCTGTCTTCAGTCTGTCTTCAGTCTTCAGTCTTCAGTCTTTAGTCTTTAGTCTTCAGTCTTCAGTCTTTAGTCTTCAGTCTTCAGCTTGTCTTCAGTCTTCAGTCTGTCTTTAGTCTTCAGCCTGTCTTCAGTCTTCAGTCTGTCTTCAGTCTTCAGTCTGTCTTTAGTCTTCAGCCTGTCTTCAGTCTTTAGTCTTTAGTCTTTAGTCTTCAGTCTTCAGTCTTTAGTCTTTAGTCTTCAGTCTTCAGCCTGTCTTCAGTCTGTCTTCAGTCTGTCTTTATGGCTAGTTCACACTACAGGATTTTAAGCCCGATTTAATCCCGATTTGCAAGTTAACGAGCTCGCCGACAGGTCGGGCTGTAATCGCGTGCAAATCTGCGGATGATCCGCGCTCGCCAATCTTTAAGTGTGAAATACTTAAGGACGCATCAGAAACGCTCGCTGACACATCGCCGCCGCGTCGCCAACGCCAGCCAAAAATCCGGAGCTGTCGGCCGACTCGATAGCCTGTGGTGTCACGTGTCGAGCAACAGCCAATGATCAGCTTGTTATGACATTACAAAGCCTTTTGTATTTGTAACCATCGTTGCCAAACCACAACAGGCTCTGCTTTTTCATTATAATGTTTTACTCACCTCCAGCTCTCTCTGACAGACAATCCCTGCTGCCCGCGTGTGCTTATCCATCCGTTCACCCATATTCTTTTTTATTTTCGGTGCTCTAAACAGATCATTGCGCAAACAATATATATATATATATATATATATATATATATATATATATATATATATATATATTTTTTTTTTTTTTTTTTTGCCAATTTTGTCCCGCCGTCCATTTTCAAATACAATGCGCCATTTCCCATTCCACTTCTTGCGCATGTTTTCGTGACAAAATGTGGTTTTGGGACCGGAGAGAGTCATTGGGTGACAGAGTTGTTGTCAGCTCGTGTAGTGTGTAACCCCCTGTTGCAGATCATTTACGTAGTGTCACACAGTGCGAACACCACAACGACTTCAAGACTCCAGAGCAAGTCATGTAGTCTAAACAGCACAGCGATCTGCTGACGTTTAAAGTTGTGTAGTGTGAACTAGGCATCAGGGACTTTCAGAAGATCCTCCATCTCAGTCAGTCTTCAGTCTCCAGTCTCCAGTCTTTAGTCTTTATTGTTCAGTCTTCAGTCTTTATTCTTCAGTCTTTATTCTTCAGTCTTTATTCTTCAGTCTTTAGTCTTTATTCTTCAGTCTTCAGTCAGTCTTCAGTCTTTAGTCTTTATTCTTCAGTCTTCAGTCAGTCTTTAGTCTTTATTCTTCAGTCTTTATTCTTTAGTCTTTATTCTTCGGTCTTCAGTCAGTCTTCAGTCTTTAGTCTTTATTCTTCAGTCTTCAGTCAGTCTTCAGTCAGTCTTTAGTCTTCAGTCAGTCTTCAGTCAGTCTTTAGTCTTCAGTCAGTCTTCAGTCTTCAGTCAGTCTTTAGTCTTCAGTCTTCAGTCTTCAGTCTCCTGTCTCCAGTAGAGCCAGCTGTGTTTCACTGTTCAGTTTGATTTCCATTCACAAGCTTGCGATTCGATTCAGTTCTGATTTGATCTGATTCGATGTCGATTGGATATCAGGTACAGTGTTTTTTTCTCAAGGACAGAAATCTTAAATCTTAAAACGTCAAATTAATAACTTTTTAATCACATAATTATGCTTCTCGTTTTTTTAAACAAACGTTTAAGCGGTGGCTGTCATAAACACTTGTTTATATGTCGGATTTATTCAAACTTAAATATTGAAGAACAGGAAAAGTGAAAATATGAATATGTAAATGTATCAGAACGCTCCTTTCTTGAGTTATTTTTCTAGCTGACTATCGAGGTTATGGTCACTGAATGGTTTTAAATGTGACGTGACATTATTGTTCTCCAGCTGTTTCACTGACATCTTTCTGTGGTTGAAACACTGATATCTTGAGACATGATTCACTTCAGGAAGTTGTTCTGAATCTTTCAACATTCCTTCTGATGTTCATTGACGTTTATCTGAGATGATCGGTTCACGAGTCTTGCCGTATTAAAGAGACACAAACACACATTATAAAATGGACAGTATTTGAAAGCTGAGACTGTTTGACATCAGAAGTATTACAGATTATTGTGATTATTGGATGGCAGTGGAAGTTTTGTTCATGTTTGATGGAGGATTTATTTCCACAGATGTCAGAATCATTTCCACACGCGTCTGTTTCATTCGTTCTGATGGATGAGTCTGTGAAACGGCAGTAATCTGATGTTGATGGTCTCTTTCAGGTCCTGTGAATGTGTGCTCTGGTCATGGACAGATGAAGCATGTGTTTGAGTCGGACGCTTGCGGGATGAAACCCTGACCGGATATCAGCCGGTCAGTTTATTTATTATGGACTCATGATGATGCCGGAGCTTTATTTGTGTTATGAAATATGAACAGATTCATCACAGCTAGAGATCATGTTTATTTACTCACGGGTCAAAATGTGAAACTAAAGTCATGAAATGGCTTTGTGCAATTATCAAATCAAAAAGGCTGGGATTTATTTCAGTAAATATATGCACAAAGTCTTTTTAGGTTGTAATACAATACAACCTCGGTAATACATTTATATAAATGTTTACATTTAATATGTTTATACATTTGTTGTCAACACAAGAAACTCCCTGCTGTTTTCTGACACAAATGGTCTACGGTTTAATGTTTGAAAATAAGAAAATTAAGACATAAAGATTAGTAGATGTACTGAAAAAATAAATATATATATAATTTAAATACTCTATTACTTAATTTTACATTACTGTAGTAATAGTTCTTATTGTGTTCAATTTATTTGATAATAATAGTAATGATAATTAATAAATTATAGTTATGTGGTTTAAAATATGGTTTAAAATTGTTTGAAAAATGAAGTGATAACATTCACAGCTTTAATGCAATTAAATGCATACAGCAAATGTATGATAATGATTTCTGGAGGATCATGTGACAGTGAAGTAATAATGATGCTGAAAATTCAGCTTTGATCACAGGAATAAATTACACTTTACTGTATATTCACATAGAAAACCGCTGATTTACATTACAGTAATATTTCACTGTTTTTACTATATTTTTGATGAAACATGCGCAGCTCTGAGCAGAAGACACTGAGTCTAATGCTCTGATGACGAGGGTTGTTTGTGTCCGTAGAGTCGATCTCTAATGATGCAGAGCGACGACCGCAAGAGAAAGAAACCGAGTTTGAACCCCAGAAGCGTATCGGAAGAGTACAGTCTGCGTGTGAGTACCTTGACCTCTGACCTCCGACCTCTGACCTCCAGCGAATCAGTGACGAGACTTTGTTCTTCCTCCTCAGGAGCGACCGAAAGACGACGCCACCAAGATGAAGAATAAAGTTTCCACTTCACAAGGTAAAAATGAATTCTGTATCTGAAATAGTCATAAGAAACACACGTTCCCGTCCGCTTTTTCAGCGGCGTTTGTTCCGGAAGTATTTTTTTCCATTAATTTTTCCCATAGGGATTTAAAAAAAGTCATAAACCAGCTATGAGGAGAATCACAGCATTACAAACTTTGATTTGAAGCAAAAAAGAAAGAACTACAAGAAAGAACTACAAGCTTGGCGAAATATACAACTATTCATTTAAACGTGTTGATTATATAGGCCTATATTTAAAACAGTACATTTTAAGTTTATTGCAAAATATGCATCTATATACACATATTTAAATATTCTGAGACCGACTCGATTACGTCATTCACTCTTTTGCTTGTTTCGACTCTCTAATTGGTGGAATTTTCTGCACAGCATCATGGGAAATGTAGTTTTTCAGCACAAATTCCAATGATTTTTTCTTTAAATGAGATGAAATAATGTGGGCTGACGGCTTCAACAGAAGCAAAACCCATCGATTAACAACCTCGTCGCTCGCGGTAAGGCTGTCTTCGTTAAAGATCTGTTTCCCTGTGGAGAAAATGAAGTGCTTTACTTCCGGAAGCGAGTGTTATTGCTAGTGCACTCCATCTGTAACTCTCTGACAGCAGCGATGTTTGTTGTATTGTATGTTTTGAAAAATTGTGTGTGTGTGTGTGTGTGTGTGTGTGTGTGTGTCAGCAGTGAGTGGGAAGAAGAAGCCGTGGTCCTGGGATCAGTATCTGGAGGACGAGAGAGCCGAAGCAGCGCCTCTGGAGCTCTTCACTGAGGTACAACTGACGATGATGATGATGATGATGATAATTAGACATGCTTTTTGATTAATAAACCAATTAAATCAGAAACAAAAAAACTATGAAAATGAAACGACGACTCGATACCAAGAATCAACTCTTCCAGATGTTTGACCGATCGTTTATCTCCTGACCTGCACTCATGATGCTGAAGTTATTGGTTTGATTCGCATTAACTGAAACTTAAACCCTGAATGGATAAAAGCATCTGCCAAATGCAGAAATGTTATGGCTGTTCTAGACTAGATTGTAATGGAGGATAAATATTACATGAAACATATTGTGTAAATGTTTTCACTTTCTAACGTGATAAAAATATGAGGCTGGCTGTGATTTGGTTTCTATGGAAGCTTGTGTGAGTGTGTGAGAGTGTGAGAGTGTGAGTGAGTGAGTGTGTGAGTGAGTTTGTTTGAGTGTGTATGTGTATGAGTGTGTATGGTGTGTGTGTGTGTGTGTATGAGTGAGTGAGTTTGTTTGAGTGTGTGTGTGTCTGTGTGTGTGTGAGATCATAAAGCGCTGGTGTCCTGGTCTGTCCTGAACTGGAACACAGACGTTCAGAGGCACTGAAGCATCGGCTCCTTCGTGTCTTTGAACTCTGTGGTTTGGGCTCTTCTAGTTCCAGGCGTTCCCGAACTGCAGGAACGGATTTAAGGTCGGGATGAGGCTGGAAGGGATCGACCCGCTGCATCCGTCCATGTTCTGTGTGCTGTCAGTGGCCGAGGTCAGAAACACTCACTTTAACACCAGTATTGACTCCGGTACCAAGTCTTTGAGCGCGCTGTTGAGCGGAATCGTAAACGCCTCTGATTGGCCATTGTGTTCACGAGCTCATCGGACATGTCTGTGATTGGCCACAATGATCAGCGAATGGGAGTGTTTGAGAGCACAAGCAGGACCGGTCCGCTGATAGACGCCTGCTTTCAAACGCTCGCGTGTGTGTCTGTGTAAGCGCTCGCTGAAGAGCCTCAGTGTTGTGTATTTACAACATCTTTTTGAAGCGGTGATCATAGTAGCCAATCACAGGCATATCTGATGAGCTCATGAAAACAATAGCCAATCAGAGGTGTTTATGATTGCGCTCAAAGCGGCACATTTTTTGCAACATGTTTTTGCCTTTTTAGTCACAAACTCACTTTTCATTGAGTAAGACTTTGTATTTTGGTTTAAAGTCGCCCTGTAGTCAATCATTGTATGCATTAAAACTCATCTTTGATCACCAAAATGACATTTTTTAACGTTTTTCCTTGAAAAAAAATTCTTCATGCTTTATAATATTGTGAATGTAACTCGACACCCTTGCCTCATTTAGTATGCGGTTCTATGAATATGCAAATGAGCCCCGCCTCCACTCACTCACTCAGCTCAGAGATCCACTGGTTGACGATCACACGTTGATCTGATTGGTTACAAGGTAGTTTGTGACGTCAGAAACACCAGCGATTTCAAAGCGTGTGTTTGAGACTGTCTTTGGTTCACTGCAGTTTTAAGGAGGAAATACTCAGCAATGCTGTCGACTTATGAATTTACACATGCTTTGTGTTAAGGCATATTAAACACACCACATAGACACATAAACAACATTAAACGCTGGATTTACACCACAGGGGGACTTTAAAAATGTTTAGATATTTGTGCTAAAAAAAGTTTGCTTTCTATATTTTTACTCTTTCTTATACGGAAGTATTACAGCAAATATGTTGTTTAGATTTTTGCATGTGACATCAGAATACTGTAGATGAGAAGTTAACATGTAGGAATGAATGTTAATGGATGCATTTTTGCACAATCTTTAGATTAACTTTGGTTGATGTTCAGAGTAAAAAGACATACCTGTACTTATGACGCTACAGTTATTGATTTGATTGGCTGTGAATTTAAACCTTGAATGCAAGTCGATTTGGAATAAAGCGTCTGCCACATTCATAAATGCATAAAACAATGCAGAAATATACATAAAAATGGCACTGAATTTTAATTGCCTGTTTTGCCCAATATATGCTTGTTTTTGGGTCAGCTGAGACGCCTGTTGATTTGCTGATGCTTGTTGTTGAAGGTGATTGGCTTCCGCCTGCATCTCCGTATCGACGGGTACTCAGAGTGCTATGACTTCTGGGTAAACGCCGACTCTCCTGACATCAAACCGGTCGGATGGTGCGAGTCCACGGGACGCAAGCTTCATCCACCCAAAGGTTCGTTTAGAGTCAGATCTCCATCACCTGAACACACCGGCTGAGATGTTTATTCTCAACACGTCATGTGCCTGTTTAGTAACTTCTGGATAGATGGATAATAGATAGATAGATGATAGATAGATAGATAGATAGATAGGTAGATAGGTAGATAGATAGATAGATAGATAGATAGATAGATAGATAGATGATAGATAGATAGATAGATAGATAGATAGATAGATAGATAGATAGATAGATAGATAGATAGATAGATAGATAGATAGATAGATGGATGTGTAATTGAGCTCTTTTTCTCTTGTTTAATAATCCATTGTTGTCTCTCTCTGTCAGGTTACAAGCCGACCGAGTTTGACTGGGAGAAATATCTCCAGTCCTGTAACGCTCAAGCGGCTCCAAAGACCCTCTTCAGATCCCAGACCAGCGTAAGTCCACCAGACACCTTCTCCTCCGCAGGAATCACCGGCTGGAGTCTGATTGGTGTTTCCCCGTGATTGTCAGATCAGATCCAGATGTTCTCCAGATGTTCTCATGAAGGGTTTCTCTCCACACAGACTGCGAGCGCCTCCGGGTTTGAGGTGGGCATGAAGCTGGAGGCGGTGGACCGCAAGAACCCGTGTCTGGTGTGTGTGGCCAGCGTCGCCGACATCGTGGACAACAGATTCCTCGTTCACTTCGACAACTGGGACGACACGTACGACTACTGGTGAGTCCAGCCGCTTTACTTCTACTGCGCTCCATACAGTACAGGCGGATTACTGTACAGTACCTTTATTGTCATGATGGACGGACGGATGGATGGATGGACGGACGGACGGACGGACGGACGGACGGACGGATGGATGGACGGATGGATGGATGGACGGATGGATGGATGGACGGATGGATGGATGGACGGATGGATGGACGGATGGATGGATGGATGAACGGATGGATGGATGGATGGATGGATGGACGGATTAATGTATGGATAGATGGATGGATGGATGATAGATTATGGATGCAGGCCTGATAGCGCTCCGGCGCCACACCGGATTTCCGGCGTACAGACGTGTCTGCGAAAAAAAAAAAAAAATCTGGTTCGCGTGAGAGGCGCTTTGCTTTCACTAAACCACACCAGTAAGCCTACTTCAGCCAATCGGTAATAGGGTAGGCAGGGGCTGGTCTTGGGTTTTGGCCAATCAGATTGATTCAGCAGTCACTCCACGTGCAAATTTGTTTTGTGTTTCCCATACACTACGAATGTGTTTCCCACACTGGCAGCGCGATCGCCAAAGTCATGGAGTGCAGCTTTATGAAGCCAGGGGAAGACACCAAACTTGTCGATAAAGGTAGATCAAACTTGATGAAAAAATTATCGTGGCCTGATTTGAGGTAGCTCGCCAACAGGCCGTTCATATCGCGTCTATTGTGCGCTCAAGTTCATTCAAATGTAGGCGTGCGGTAAGCGGTAATAAGCGGTCTCATAATTGAAGCGACGTGCTCGTTTTTTCCATGTTTTTCGGCGGTGGAAATCCATTAGTCACTCAAACTTTTTTTAATTTCACTATTAATAATAAAAGATAAGCTAAAGTGCATTGTAAATGTCAGTAATTTATCTTTTTTTGATTCATTCTTTTCATAAATAATCATTTAAAGTCTGAAATATGTGAGGTTTATCTTTTTATTAAAAAAAAAAATTGTCAATACTTTTTGAACTTGTACATGTTAGTATAACATTTTGCAAGACACTTTTAAAATCTGGCTATCATTTTTAATGGCATTATTTTAATGTTTATGTAAACAAAAAGTGCATATTGATGCTTTTTTTATTTGTTATTTTCTGGTTTTCGACATAAAACTTGGTGAATTGATTTCATTGTGTAGTATTAGTACTTTTTCTACAGGATTCTGTGATAACGTCATAATTTTTGTCACTATAATCATGAAATGAAATGTTCATGCCATTTCATCTCTAGCTATGATCAACTGAAATCAACTAATTATGTGTTTTTTACAGTATAATATGCAAAGTACAATTTTCTATAAAAAAATTATATCTGATTCTGTTCTTTTCTCTGACACGCGTTGTTGATTGTGGAAGGTTACTAATGTGATTGCTTTATCTGTAAATTAAATAAATGCTTTTTCAATGACTGAATTCATTGAAATAAAATTAATTCTTCTATATGAATGCGTCGTAGGTCTTAAATTTCAATCTTTATGGTCTTAAAATGTCTTAAAATGGTCTTAAATTTGACTTACTCAAACCTGCTACTGTAATATAGGCTTGTATTGGGTTTGTTCATCTCATGTCAGAATGATGTCCATTTATATCCACAAAAGTCACAAGACTCTATCATTTAAGTGACTATTTATCAAAATGTTCTCATAGGGGAGCACACCCCTGGATCCCGCTTGACAATTATGTTAATCAGGGCATATATATTGGTTTAGGGGCCCGCTTACCTCCCAGGGAAAAAAAGTTCAGGCTCAGGATTTTTTTCTACTATCACCCATGTGGATGGATGAATGGATAGATGATAGGTATATATATACTGTATGTTACTATCACAATACCATAACTGTACTACTTGTAAAATTTATCATTGATCTGTGTGAAATATTAATATACATTAACAATATGAAAAGTGTCAAAACTGCTGAATGTGCAAACCCCTGATATAAACAAACATTCAACACATTATAAGAAGAGAAGCGATGAAAGAATGTAGAAATAAAGCCTGTGTGTAATGATGATTATTCATAAGAGATGCACAGATGATATATGAAAGCGTGATATTCATGGATGATTAATGGAGGTTGTGACTGTATTAGTGGAGTATCACATTAATATGCACGTCCACTTCTGCTTATGTAACGTGTGTTTATAACGACTGATTGATTCCAGTCTCACGCTCGTATGCAGTGATGCACGTCTGTGTTTTACATAAATCCACATTACCGCCGGGATTTGATTTGCTCATGAAAAGCCCTGAAGAGGAAGAGGAGGTAAAAATAGAGTCGGTCTCACACAGAGAGAGAGACGAGTGTGTGAGTGTGTGAGTGTGTTCTCAGAGCAGATATAAATGGATTAATGCAGAGAAATCATAAACTCTGTTCAGTGTGTGTTATGACTGTGTGTGTCCAGCAGGAGAAGCTCTCACACAGAGCGTTCAGGAAGATTTCATACAGTCCAACCAAACATTATTCAGACACCAGATATCATTTTTTATATTTTCACTAGTGTGATCAGGACACTATAGTTCAGTGATGTAAGTGAGAAGAGCAAAATAAAGTAAACTGTGACATATTACACCCAAATATTCTTCATACAGAGACTAAAATGATTGGGACACTTTGAGCTGATCATGTTTTGCTGAAGTGTGTTGTCTTTAATTGCTAATGCTCTTTTTACACACAGACTGAACACAATGACGCATTGCTTGGTGATTGGTTGAGCTAAACTGGTATTATCTAATTGTGTAGTTAAATTTAACAGCTGACAGATATTCAACATAATTCATGTGTGAGACAGTCTAACAGAAGGACGGACAAAACCAGTCAAATATCAACTGAGTTCTGCTCATATTTTATTACCATTTTCATAACTATAGTGAATAAACTGTGATAATGTGAGAATGGTGTTTGAATAAATGTAGGTTTGACTGTATATGATTTGTCTTATAATATGCATGAAACGAGAAGCAAAGCCCTCACACACTGTAGACACACATGCTGGTTTCAGAAACCCTGGGTAAACGCCTGCTGTTATTGGTTGCACGGCAGAAAGTGCTGATGATGTCCTGATGTTTGTTTGGTCAGGTGTGACGCGAGCAGTCCTCATATTCACCCGGTGGGCTGGTGTCAGGATCACGGGCGCCCACTCACTGCACCTCAGGGTGAGTATAGACCTTACAGGACCCAGAGGACCGCTCAGCTCAGCTCAGTTCAGTTCAGTTCAGCTCAATTCAGTTATTTGTATAGTGCTTTTCACAATACACATCATTTCAAATGCGTGAGTCCATATAACAGTTTACAGTGATCTGTTATCAGAGGAAACTGTCTAAGTTTCCTAAATTCCTAAATTTAAACAATGTTATAATTTAAGGCAGAAACAATGAGCAAAACAAACAAAATAGCAAATAATAAGTGTATAGTATATATATATTTTTTTTTTTCTCAGAATTGCAAGTTTATAGTACGCAATTCTGAGAAAAATAGGATGTAAACTGACAATTTTGAGATAAAATGTCGCAATGTATGATGCAAATGTATCTTTTAAAATGTTTTATTCTGTAGCGGAAACAAGCTTCTATAATGATAGGTTCTCACACGACTGCGTTTAGCAGGACTTCTGAGGAGAGTGTGTGAGAGGAAAGCTCTGGTGTTTTTCCTGAATGATCCATCAGTGAAATCATCCGAGCGAGAGCGTTTGCCTTGAGGAATCCGATCTGACGTGACCTCGATTCACCACTGCACACGCTCTCTGTGTTTAAACTCAGATTTACACAACACTTCAGGGAACATCAGTGCCAATAAAGAGCTGTACGTACTGGTGTGTGTGTGTGTGTGTGTGTGTGTGTGTGTGTTTGTGTGTGATTGTGTGTTTCTGTGTTTTAGGACACCCCAATCCAGAGCATTTCATCTGGGACGATTACATGGAAGACACCAGCGCTTCTGCCGCTCCGAGTCAAGCCTTCTGTGTGGTGAGAGTGTGTTTCATAGCCGTGTATGTGTGTGTAACAGAGAGTGAGAGAGTGAGTGAGTGTGAGTGTGAGAGAGTGAGTGTGAGAGAGTGAGTGTGAGAGAGTGAGTGTGAGAGAGTGAGTGAGTGAGTGTATGAGTGTGTGTGTGTGAGTGAGTGAGTGAGTGAGTGAGTGAGTGAGAGTGTGAGAGTTAGTGAGTGAGTGAGAGTGTGAGAGTTAGTGAGTGAGTGAGTGAGTGAGTGAGTGTGAGTGTGAGTGTGAGAGTTAGTGAGTGAGTGAGTGAGTGAGTGTGAGTGTGAGAGTTAGTGAGTGAGTGAGAGTGAGTGAGTGAGTGTGAGAGAGAGTGAGTGTGAGTAAGTGTGAGAGTGTGAGTGTGAGAGAGTGAGTGAGTGTGTGTGAGAGTGAGTGTGAGTAAGTGTGAGAGTGTGAGTGTGAGAGAGTGAGTGTGAGAGAGTGAGTGTGAGAGAGTAAGTGTGTGTGAGTGAGTGAGTGAGTGAGTGAGTGAGTGAGTGTATGAGTGTGTGTGAGTGAGTGAGTGAGTGAGTGTATGAGTGTGTGTGAGTGAGTGAGTCAGTGAGTGAGAGTGAGTGTGAGTGAGAGTGAGTGAGAGTGAGTGAGAGTGAGTGTGTGAGTGTGTGAGTGTGAGAGTGAGTGTGTGTGAGAGTGAGTGAATGGGTGCGTGTGTGTGTGATTGAGAGAGTGAGTGTGAGAGAGTGAATGAGTGCGTGTGAGAGAGTGAGTGTGAGAGTGAGTGTGAGAGAGTGTGAGAGTGAGTGTGAGTGTGAGTGTGAGAGTGAGTGTGAGTGTGAGAGTGCGTGTAAGTGTGAGAGTGAGTGTGAGAGTGAGTGTGAGAGTGATTGTGAGTGTGAGAGTGAGTGTGAGAGTGAGAGTGAGTGTGAGAGTGAGAGTGAGAGTGAGTGTGAGAGTGAGTGTGAGAGTGAGTGTGAGAGTGAGTGTGAGAGTGAGTGTGAGAGTGAGTGTGAGAGTGAGTGTGAGAGTGAGTGTGAGAGTGAGTGTGAGTGTGAGAGTGAGTGTGAGAGTGAGTGTGAGAGTGAGTGTGAGAGTGAGTGTGAGTGTGAGAGTGAGTGTGAGAGTGAGTGTGAGAGTGAGTGTGAGAGTGAGTGTGAGAGTGAGTGTGAGAGTGAGTGTGAGAGTGAGAGTGAGTGTGAGAGTGAGTGTGAGAGTGAGTGTGAGAGTGAGTGTGAGAGTGAGTGTGTGTGAGTGTGAGAGTGAGTGTGAGAGTGAGTGTGAGAGTGAGTGTGAGTGTGAGTGTGAGAGTGAGTGTGAGTGTGAGAGTGAGTGTGAGAGTGAGTGTGAGAGTGAGTGTGAGAGTGAGAGTGAGTGTGAGAGTGAGTGTGAGTGTGAGAGTGAGTGTGAGAGTGAGTGTGAGAGTGAGTGTGAGAGTGAGTGTGAGAGTGAGTGTGAGAGTGAGTGTGAGTGTGAGAGTGAGTGTGAGAGTGAGTGTGAGAGTGAGAGTGAGTGTGAGAGTGAGTGTGAGAGTGAGTGTGAGTGTGAGAGTGCGTGTGAGAGTGCGTGTGAGAGTGCGTGTGAGTGTGAGAGTGCGTGTGAGAGTGAGTGGCCCTCATTTATCAAAAGTGCGTACACCAAATTTCCAGCGTACACCGGGCGTACACCCAAAACCACGGTGACTTTGAGATTTATCAATATGGACTTTGGCGTACGGCACGCTCAAATCCTACGCCAGCTCAGGAGGTGGTGTACGCACGTTTTGAGTGCGGGAATGCGCAGAAAAACAATTCCTAACACCACAAAACGCACTGACAAACTAAAAGATATGATATATTATGACCCACTGTAAAAAAAACAAAAAAACATAGTAATTATAAACTTCAATGTTTATTTTTGTGCAACATGGACTTCAATGTTTAATTTGTGTGACTTTACCAAATCATTTGAATTGTAGGCATATGTATTCCTTAAGTTGCGAGCCTGTGCGCTTTACCTGACGTTTCAAGCCTTGTTTATACTTTCGCCTGGCTCCGCAGCGCGAGTCTCCGCAGACTGCGCGCGCACCTCCCCAAACGGACGAGGCGTTTATACTCGACGCGCTCGCTGTTTTACTATTCTTTGAAACAATGGTTAGGCCAGGGTTAGGCCCGGCAGGTATGCACGGATTGGGTTTAGTAATGAAAGGCTTTCAATGACCAAAAAAATAATTCAGACTGACAAAATAATAAAAATGCCATTCTTCTTCTTTTAAATAATAATAATAATACAAATAATAATAACGACATTCTTCTTCTAAATAACAATAAGCGTCATTAATAATAAAAATCTAGAAATCAATTTTGTTTCTTTCCACTTCCCTGGTTTCGCTTTCTCTTTCTCAAAGAAGTTTCTCTTTAATTTGCCGTCTTCCGTGTGTCCATGGCGTAAAATGAGGGCGTGGGGGGAGCGGATACTTGAATATATAGGGGCGTGTTATTCTA
>NC_138242.1:33737943-33739813 GCF_964197995.2 Scardinius erythrophthalmus | reverse complement strand
TATTTTTAGAACACTGCAATATTATGCTGCAATTTCCATGGAAAAATCCTGCGGTGTGTGTGTGTGTGTGTGTGTGTGAGGAGGCGTTTGGTGAATCAGCTCTTTCTCTAGACGAGCAGGTTGAGCTTCTTCAGGTTTATTCTCACTGAAACCTCAGTAAATCTCCAGTAAATCTCACATTAAGGGCATGAAAAGCAAGTGCAAATAATTTGGAAGTGCTGAAAATATAATTTTCTTGTAAAACATACGATAAGAGTCTTTATGTACGAGTTTGAATGATCATGTTTACAGTGAAGAACAGCTCTAATATCCAGCATCCGTCTGTCTGGAACATCCGACGGGGAGAGTGAGGAAGTGAGAGTGTTTTCCTGCAGGATGACGTCTGTGGTTAGAGCAGTAATCTGGTCTCCTGATCTCAAGTCCTCGCTTGTCTCCTGAGATCCTGAGATTAGACGGTTAAGTTGTCAAGTCGAGCGGATTTCCTGGGATAGATTGTCATCGGATGAGCTCGGCTCTTCTGCTCGGATTTCATTAGCAGAGACGATTGATGAAGAGTCTTTATCATCTTCACATCATCAGCTGGTCACGTGATCAACCCCGCGTATGACATCATCAGCGCTCTCAGATCCGTCGGGTCAGGTGATCAACCCCGCGTATGACATCATCAGCGCTCTCAGATCCGTCGGGTCAGGTGATCAACCCCGCGTATGAACATCATCAGCGCTCTCAGATCCGTCGGGTCAGGTGATCAACCCCCGCGTATGACATCATCAGCGCTCTCAGATCCGTCGGGTCAGGTGATCAACCCCGCGTATGACATCATCAGCGCTCTCAGATCCGTCGGGTCAGGTGATCAACCCCGCGTATGACATCATCAGCGCTCTCAGATCCGTCGGGTCAGGTGATCAACCCCGCGTATGACATCATCAGCGCTCTCAGATCCGTCGGGTCAGGTGATCAACCCCCGCGTATGACATCATCAGCGCTCTCAGATCCGTCGGGTCAGGTGATCAACCCCGCGTATGACATCATCAGCGCTCTCAGAACCGTCGGGTCAGGTGATCAACCCCGCGTATGACATCATCAGCGCTCTCAGATCCGTCGGGTCAGGTGATCAACCCCGCGTATGACATCATCAGCGCTCTCAGAACCGTCGGGTCAGGTGATCAACCCCGCGTATGACATCATCAGCGCTCTCAGAACCGTCGGGTCAGGTGATCAACCCCGCGTATGACATCATCAGCGCTCTCAGATCCGTCGGGTCAGGTGATCAACCCCGCGTATGACATCATCAGCGCTCTCAGATCCGTCGGGTCAGGTGATCAACCCCCGCGTATGACATCATCAGCGCTCTCAGATCCGTCGGGTCAGGTGATCAGCCCCGCGTATGACATCATCAGCGCTCTCAGAACCGTCGGGTCAGGTGATCAACCCCGCGTATGACATCATCAGCGCTCTCAGATCCGTCGGGTCAGGTGATCAACCCCGCGTCTGACATCATCAGCGCTCTCAGAACCGTCGGGTCAGGTGATCAACCCCGCGTATGACATCATCAGCGCTCTCAGAACCGTCGGGTCAGGTGATCAACCCCGCGTATGACATCATCAGCGCTCTCAGATCCGTCGGGTCAGGTGATCAACCCCGCGTATGACATCATCAGCGCTCTCAGATCCGTCGGGTCAGGTGATCAACCCCGCGTATGACATCATCAGCGCTCTTAGATCCGTCGGGTCAGGTGATCAACCCCGCGTCTGACATCATCAGCGCTCTCAGAACCGTCGGGTCAGGTGATCAACCTTTATTTAGCAAGCGTGTGGCTTCACGCTTGCTAAATAAAACGTAACATGTTTTTATGTGTGTGTGCTTAAAG
>NC_138242.1:33727943-33732943 GCF_964197995.2 Scardinius erythrophthalmus | reverse complement strand
AGTGAGTGAGTGAGTGAGTGAGTGTGAGTGAGTGAGAGTGTGTGTGAGTGAGTGAGTGAGTGAGTGAGTGAGTGAGTGAGTGAGTGAGTGAGTGAGTGAGAGTGTGAGTGAGTGACTACGTTTACATGCAACCAATAACCCATTCAAAACCGAGATATTAGCAATAACCCGGTCGCGCACGGCCATGTAAACACCGGCAAAAACCCGAATATGCTCATATCCCGGTTTTTAAAAACCCGGATATGATACCTGGGGTACCCCTTTTCTAACCCGAATATTTGGTCATGTAAACGCGTATCGGCATATCCCCATCAAAAGGAACATTGATTTGTGTTCTGCGCATGTTCTATTTGCAAGGAATCTTGGTCTTTTGAGGAGAGACGGCGCATACAGAACCCCGCGTGCAGTATACCGGAAGTAAACAAGAAGAGGTGAACATGGCGAGACGCAGCACTGCAACACACTTTAGGAGCGAGGAGGAAAGAGCAAACAAAGGCGATCGCTATCTGCCCCGCACTATTCATTATCCGCGTGCTGCTGCTGTTGTTGTTGTCTTTGGATACAGGAAGAAGAATCGGAAATGATGCATATTGCGTCTTAAGGTTGTCCGTACGTCAAGACGCAAACTGTGCATCGCTGTTTACATCGGGATATTGCCAATTCCATGTATACAGGAGTAACTCTCTCTGCTCACGCATGTAAACGGGTTATTCCGAATGTTTCAGAAACCCAAATAGTGACCTTAACCCGACCATAACCTGAATATTGACAGCTTGTAAACGTAGTCAGTGTGTGAGAGTGAGTGTGTGAGAGTGAGTGAGTGTGTGAGAGTGAGTGAGTGTGTGAGAGTGAGTGAGTGAGTGTGTGAGAGTGAGTGAGTGTGTGAGAGTGAGTGTGTGTGAGAGTGAGTTTGAGTGAGTGAGAGAGAGTGAGTGAGTTAGTGAGAGTGAGAGAGCGTGTGTGAGTGTGAGTGAGTCAGTGTGAGTGAGTGAGTGAGTGAGTGAGTGTGAGTGAGTGAGAGTGAGAGTGAGAGAGTGTGTGAGTGAGTGAGTGAGTGAGTCAGTGAGTGAGTCAGTGAGTGAGTGAGTGAGTGTGAGTGAGTGAGTGTGTGAGAGAGTGTGTGTGTGTGTGTGTGAGTGAGTGAGTGAGTGTGAGTGAGAGTGAGTGTGAGAGAGTGTGTGTGTGTGTGTGTGTGTGTGTGTGTGTGTGTGTGTGTGAGTGAGTGACAGTGAGTGTGTGTGTGAGTGAGTGAGTGTGAGTGAGTGTGAGTGTGTGTGTGTGTGTGTGTGTGTGTGTGTGTGTGTGTGTGTGTGTGTGTGTGTGTGTGTGTGTGTGAGAGAGAGTGTGTGAGTGAGAGTGAGTGAGTGAGTCAGTGAGTGAGTCAGTGAGTGAGTCAGTGAGTGAGTGAGTGAGAGTGTGAGTGAGTGAGTGAGTGAGTGAGTGTGTGTGAGAGTGTGAGAGAGTGTGTGTGTGTGTGTGTGTGTGTGTGTGTGAGTGAGTGAGTGAGTGAGTGAGTGAGTGAGTGAGTGAGTGTGAGTGAGAGTGAGTGTGAGAGAGTGTGTGTGTGTGTGTGTGTGTGTGTGTGTGTGTGTGTGTGTGTGAGAGTGAGTGACAGTGAGTGTGAGAGTGTGTGAGTGTGAGTGAGTGAGTGTGTGAGAGTGAGTGAGTGTGTGTGTGTGTGTGTGTGTGTGTGTGTGTGTGTGTGTGTGTGTGTGTGTGTGTGTGAGAGAGTGAGTGTGTGAGAGTGTGTGAGTGAGAGTGAGTGAGTGAGTGTGAGTGTGAGTGAGAGTGAGAGTGTGTGTGTGTGTGTGTGTGTGTGTGTGTGTGTGTGTGTGTGTGTGAGAGTGTGTGTGTGAGAGTGTGTGAGAGTGTGTGTGAGTGAGTGTGAGTGAGTGTGAGTGAGTGAGTGTGTGTGTGTGTGTGTGTGTGTGTGTGTGTGTGTGTGAGTGAGTGAGTGAGTGAGTGAGTGAGTGAGTGAGTGAGTGAGAGTGTTTGAGTGAGAGTGAGTGAGTGAGTGTGAGAGTGTGTGAGTGAGAGTGTGTGAGTGTGTGAGTGTGAGTGTGAGTGTGAGTGAGTGTGTCACCTGTGATGAGTGATTCCTGTGTGTGTGTGTGTGTGTGTGTGTGTGTGTGTGTGTGTGTGTGTGCTGTGTTCTGTATGTTCAGATGTGGATGTTTTGATGAGGATGATTAGACATGTTCAGATCTACAGCACATGTGATCGCTACACACACACACACACACACACACACACACACACACTCTACAGTCCTTCAACACACTCGTTTCTTCTCCATCTTTATCTCCATGTTGTCCTTCCATTGACTTCTGTGGCTGTTATTTGAAGCGAATGATGTTTTTATGCCCTTTCTGCGTTGTTTTCCTCACTTTACATGATTCTCACACACACTAACCTGCTCTCTCTTCCACACACACTCACATGACTCACTGAGTTGCTCTAACAGGATTTGCCGAGTGTTTAGCAGCTCTTCTGGTCAGATCGTGAAAGGCCAGCGTTTCTGCCAAACCCTCACAGGCGTCTTTAGCACTGCCAGGAACATTAGAGCGAGACGCTAGTGACGCTATTATTATAGACGCTAGTCCGTGTGTGTGTGCACAGAACTTCAGACTGCGAGAAATAAACACGCTGAATCTGTACGCAGTGTGTCATTAAACATAAAAGTTCTTCTGAACCCCATAATTCACATTTATTACAGTTTACAGTGTTCTGTTTTCAGAGGAAACTAAGTTATGTATTTCAGAAATGTACATGCAAAATCACAGTTAGCGAAAAATGTATTGACTTAAGCAATGTAATAATTGAATGCAGAAACACTGAGCTCATTGAAGTAATGAATACTTGTTTTTTTAACAAATGATTATGACATTTAGAAAAATGTAGCATTGTTATAATCAAACAGAATCAATGGGTTATTTTTGAGTGTAGAAATGACCCTAAACACAAGATGCAGATGTTTATTCATTTACTGCCACTGGTTTCATTGTCATGAGTGTCTGACACGCGGGATTAGTTTTGGCAAATGGAAAAAGGGGAAGGTTTTAAATCTGAACTAGTTTGACAGAAGAAACATTAGAAAACAAATGATGACTGTAGACGAGTCTGCATTGAACGTGGCGTTCATGTGTGTTTACACAGCACTTTTTAACAGTCAAATAATATCATTCCTGAGTGTCTTAAAGATTTAAAGTCCCCCTGTGGTGTAAATCCAGCGTTTAATGTTGTTTATATGTCTATGTGGTGTTTTTAATGTGCTTTAAGACAAAGCATGTGTAAATTCATAAGTCGACAGCATTGCTGAGTATTTCCTCCTTAAAACTGCAGTGAACCAAAGACAGTCTCAAAAACACGCTTTGAAATCGCTGGTGTTTCTGACGTCACAAACTACCTTGTAACCAATCAGATCAACGTGTGATCGTCAACCAGTGGATCTCTGAGCTGAGTGAGTGAGTGGAGGCGGGGCTCATTTGCATATTCATAGAACCACACATACTAAATGAGGCGAGGGTGTCGAGTTACACTCAAGATATTTTAAGCCATGAAGACGGAAAAAAGTTTTAAATATGTCATCTTGGTGATCAAAGATGAGTTTTAAGGGATGACAGTATTGACTACAGGGGACTTTAAGCGGCCTCAGTCTTTGATAAATGACAGACTGGAGTTGGGATCTTCCCTGTTTTCCCGCTGTAAAAGCCTGCTGTGTGTTTCCCCAGAGCGTAACATGGACAGTCTCCAGCAGGCGCTCCATCAGTCCGTGTTCCTGTCCGCCATGTCGCCTCACCCGAGTCGAGACCTGCCGCTGTGCTGGGAACAGCACTGCAAACTGTTGCCCGGGGTGGCCGGCGTCCAGGCCAGTCTCGTCACACACTGGACCGTAGAGGAGGTAAGAAACACCGTACCGTGTGTGTGTGTGTGTGTGTGTGTGTGTACATGTTTTCCTATCCCATTGGGGACTTGAATGCACCTGAATGCACACAGACTCATGGGGACTTTGATGGGGACTAAATTGAGGAAACAAGCTTATAAATCATACAGAATGAGTTTTTTTGAAAATGTAAAAATGTAGAATGTTGTGTCTGATGGGTAGGTGTAGGGGTTGTGTGTGTGTGTGTGTGCGTGCGTGCGTGCGTGTGTGTGTGTGTGTGTGTGTGTGTGTGTGTGTGTGATGGGTAGGTGTAGGGGTTGTGTGTGTGTGTGTGTGTGTGTGTGTGTGTGTGTGTGTGTGTGTGTGTGTGTGTGTGTGTGTGTGTGTGTGTGTGTGTTTGTGTGTGTGTGTGTGTGATGGGTAGGTGTAGGGGTTGTGTGTGTGTGTGTGATGGGTAGGTGTAGGGGTTGCTCAAAAATGAGCAAACAGCCGTTCAGAAAGCATCTGAGCGCAGCGATGCGGATCATGTCATGTGTATTTAGACAATTGATTGCATTGAAACAGCAGCTTTACAGTATTAAAGATGAAAAACAGTTTCAGTGTCTCTTTAAATTAGAAGTCAGTATTAGTGTCTGAACGCAGCTCATGTCAGGGTTTAGAAGAGAATCTCAGCTATTACATTTCCAAGAAAGTCATCCATCTCCGTTTATACAAAATGCAATATTCATACAGCAGTTCAGATTTATAATATCAGCCATTGCCACTGTAATAGTCAATACTGACAGAGATTTGCTTTGGGAAAAACAGTTGATTTACTTGCAACTTATAATTTCACAGTTGAGCAGACGTTTATGCAAATGATGTGACGCGCCGTCGACCAATGGCAGCGCAGAGACTGGAGGTCATGTGATCCGCAGAGTATATAAACACTGCCAGTGGGTTCGGGCTGTTTGTCATGGTAATGTTGGGTTGCAGAGGTGACATCGAGCCTCTTCATGCCGCCGGGCACATGATGGGATGGTTGTCATAGTAACCAGGTGCGGCTGAAACTCTGACCCCGGGCCGTGAGGATGAACAGAGCGTGAGATAAACACACAATGTGTGTGTTGAACTACAG
>NC_138242.1:33697943-33722943 GCF_964197995.2 Scardinius erythrophthalmus | reverse complement strand
GTGTGTGTGTGTGTGTGTGTGTGTGTGAGAGATGACTTTAAATGAATAGTTGGTCCAGTAATGATCGTTCTGTCATCTTTACTCCCCCTCGAGTCCAAACCCGTTGACTTTCATCAAAATACCGCTAGTGAACACATGGATCTGTTCGGCACCATATAATAATCACGGAAGGCTTTTAATAGCTTTGAATTAGGACTGAAATCTAATTGACTGAAGATGTTCTGCTTCGCCGGATCTCTCGAATCAAGTTGATATCAATGACATCTCTGTCCATTTCAGTGGAGAGGAAGATTATCAGTGATATTATATTATTCCCATATTATTCCCAGCGCTGTCATATAACCTCAGAAAACCTTGATTCAATAATATTTGTATAGGGCTTTTTGGAGCAGCTTCTTTCATTAAATAGAAAATAACAGAAATATTTGTGATGTTCCACACGAGTGCGAGTAAACGATGACGAACGATGATTAGTGTCTGAACTCTTCATTAATACTCAGAGATTTGTGCCCTTTCTGTTACTTCCTCTAATTTTATTCTATTTTGTACAGTTCTGTATGATTTTTGCTGTACTTGATGAATCACCTTTTATTTATTGTGCAGAATCACCGTATGTTTGCACAGTGAAGGATAATAATATATATGACAAATTTCAAATGCCAAATGGATTTGTTTTAAATTGAAGAGTGTTTATTTTTGTGATGTATTGCACAGACTCCCCGTTTATGTTTAATGAAATATTATAAAAGTAAGTGAAAAACTTTATTGGCATGAGAATGCTGCGCTCTCATTGGCTCTTGAAGCAGATCACGTGATCTGAATTCTCGTTTCGCATCAGGGGGTTTTATGATGATTATTTAAAGACTTACTATAATGCACAAAGCAAAACGATATATATATTTGCTATGAATTTTGACATTGGTGTGATTTCATTGAATCTGTCTCATTTCGAACTTTTATTTCATTTAGCCAAACGTCAGGAATGTAAGTCCATCGTGTGTGTTGTAGTTCAGTTTCCCAGGCCAGAATGAAGAGTTTCATTGCATTGCTGTATTAGTTCACTGCTGTTCAGTCCATGATTGATTTATTGATCTGATGTTCTGAACATATTTATAAACCCTCTTTCTTGCACTCACTCACACTTTGTACAACAGAATTCATTGAGTCCACATCCGCACCCTAATAAACAGTGCAAATCTGCTCAGCGTACGTCGTCTGTCTTCTTTATATAAACTTATAGGTGGAAAACACATGTTTTTTCTCACACGAAATGTCCGTCTGTCTTCAGAGAACGTGTCTTATCTCCGGCTGCAGCATTAGTGGAAGAACACATTGATTTATCCGCGTTTATTAATAGAGTTGAGCTCAACCAGAGCAAAGACCCGAAGCAGCCGAATGCTTGAATATGAATATGAATGTAAAATCAGTGAATGTTGTTCTGTTTGAGCAGCTCGATGACCTTCAGATGCACCTTGAACATCTGGACGAGCGCCATGGTGAATCAACCAACCAGGGTAAATATTTAAATACTGATTTATGAACCATTTATCATTTATTTTCTGCTAGGCTGTTTGTTTTAAAGAAAATGCTTTTCAATAAACTCTTAGATCTAAATGTTTAGTGGGGTTCAATATAGAACCATAGGGTTCTGGACTCAATTTTAAAGAACCCTTTATGCCAAAAAAGGTTAAATATAGAACCATAGGGTTCTGGACTCAATTTTAAAGAACCCTTTATGCCAAAAAAGGTTAAATATAGAACCATAGGGTTCTGGACTCAATTTTAAAGAACACTTTATGCCCAAAAAGGTTCTATATAGAACCATAGGGTTCTGGACTCAATTTTAAAGAACCCTTTATGCCCAAAAAGGTTCTATATAGAACCATAGGGTTCTGGACTCAATTTTAAAGAACGCTTTATGCCCAAAAAGGTTAAATATAGAACCATAGGGTTCTGGACTCAATTTTAAAGAACGCTTTATGCCAAAAAAGGTTAAATATAGAACCATAGGGTTCTGGACTCAATTTTAAAGAACACTTTATGCCCAAAAAGGTTCTATATAGAACCATAGGGTTCTGGAGTCAATTTTAAAGAACCCTTTATGCCCAAAAAGGTTCTATATAGAACCATAGGGTTCTGGACTCAATTTTAAAGAACGCTTTATGCCCAAAAAGGTTGAATATAGAACCATAGGGTTCTGGACTCAATTTTAAAGAACCCTTTATGCCAAAAAAGGTTAAATATAGAACCATAGGGTTCTGGACTCAATTTTAAAGAACCCTTTATGCCAAAAAAGGTTAAATATAGAACCATAGGATTCTGGACTCAATTTTAAAGAACGCTTTATGCCCAAAAAGGTTCTATATAGAACCATAGGGTTCTGGACTCAATTTTAAAGAACGCTTTATGCCCAAAAAGATTATATATAGAACCATAGGGTTCTGGACTCAATTTTAAAGAACCCTTTATGCAAAAAAGGTTAAAGGACGCTTTATGCCCAAAAAGGTTAAATATAGAACCATAGGGTTCTGGACTCAATTTTAAAGAACCCTTTATGCCAAAAAAGGTTAAATATAGAACCATAGGGTTCTGGACTCAACTTTAAAGAACGCTTTATTTCCAAGAAGGTTCTATATAGAACCATAGGGTTCTGGACTCAGTTTTAAAGAACCCTTTATGCCAAACAATTTTAAATATAGAACCATAGGGTTCTGGACTCAATTTTAAAGAACGCTTTATGCCCAAAAAGGTTCTATATAGAACTATAGGGTTCTGGACTCAATTTTAAAGAACACTTTATGCCAAAAAAGGTTAAATATAGAACCATAGGGTTCTGGACTCAATTTTAAAGAACGCTTTATGCCCAAAAAGATTATATATAGAACCATAGGGTTCTGGACTCAATTTTAAAGAACGCTTTATGCCAAAAAAGGTTTAATATAGAACCATAGGGTTCTGGACTCAATTTTAAAGAACGCTTTATGCCAAAAAAGGTTCTATATAGAACCATAGGGTTCTGGACTCAATTTTAAAGAACCCTTTATGCCAAAAAAGGTTAAATATAGAACCATAGGGTTCTGGGCTCAATTTTAAAGAACGCTTTATGCCCAAAAAGGTTAAATATAGAACCATAGGGTTCTGGACTCAACTTTAAAGAACGCTTTATGCCCAAAAAGGTTCTATATAGAACCATAGGGTTCTGGACTCAATTTTAAAGAACGCTTTATGCCCAAAAAGATTATATATAGAACCATAGGGTTCTGGACTCAATTTTAAAGAACCCTTTATGCAAAAAAGGTTAAAGGACGCTTTATGCCCAAAAAGGTTAAATATAGAACCATAGGGTTCTGGACTCAATTTTAAAGAACGCTTTATGCCCAAAAAGATTATATATAGAACCATAGGGTTCTGGACTCAATTTTAAAGAACGCTTTATGCCAAAAAAGGTTAAATATAGAACCATAGGGTTCTGGACTCAATTTTAAAGAACGCTTTATGCCAAAAAAGGTTCTATATAGAACCATAGGGTTCTGGAATCAATTTTAAAGAACCCTTTATGCCAAAAAAGGTTAAATATAGAACCATAGGGTTCTGGGCTCAATTTTAAAGAACGCTTTATGCCCAAAAAGGTTAAATATAGAACCATAGGGTTCTGGACTCAATTTTAAAGAACGCATTATGCCAAAAAAAGGTTTTATATAGAACCAAAGGTATCTTGACTCAATTTTAACCCTTTATGCCAATTAGGTTCTACTGTACATAGAACCATAAAATGACCCCATGATGGGAACCTCTAAAAGAAGTGCCTGACAGAACACTTAAAGTTTCTATATAGAACCTTTCCTCTAAGAGTGAGTATGTGAGGTTTAAGGCTGTTAACATTAATTATGTGGTGTAATAATTAACAGTGTGTGTTTGATGCGTGTGATTGGCCGGTCGCTGAGGAAACACCCGAAGGCTCCTCATGCAAACACGGTCACTTTAAAAGATGTTTGTAAGAGAGAATAATAATGCAGCTGTTTCAGGAAATGTGAATATAAGGAGAATATAAACATCGCTAACAGCAGCACATCGGCATAAATACCATCAGAGGTTTCACAGCTGCTGAATCACATGCGTTTGTCCGTGTTTTGGTGCAATCTAACGACGTTTTGTGATTGACAGTGTCCTTTAGTGTTCCTCTGCTGGACGTAGATGAAGATGTGAGTCGATCTGACAGGAGAACACTCGGGTTTGGTTGTGGTTTAACTGTAACAGAGCTGAATTACCTTTCATTTCATTTGCTGTCTACTCTTCTGAAAGACATGTTATCAGAATTATATAATAGATTATCATTTACTCACCCTGATGTTCAACACAAAACAAGACAAACATGTATTTTCCAGTCAGTGGGGATCAGTGCTGTTTTGGACCCCACTGACATCCATTACATGGACACATTCATCAACAATATGTTATTTTGGAACGGTGCGAAGATGAAATGATGACAGAATGATCATTTTTAATGAATTATTCCTTTAACAGTCCTTAAAGACCGCTTCGCGTCGGGTGGTTCTTCGCCTCTACGTCGTGCATTAAAATCCTTTAATGCATGGCTAGCCGTGGATTATCCCTTACATGTTGTTTACATGTTTGACTGTTACAGTTTTATTAGGTAACACAGTGTCCTTGTTACATGTTACATGTATAATAGTAAATTATGCATAATTATATGCAACTAAGTCAAATCCTAACCCTAAGTGAATGATGTTAATTAATATTACTAAGCACTTAAATGTATCTTAAACTTATGTGTAACCTATTTTGGTAACACTTTATCTTACAGTTACTTGTTACATGTTACTGTAATAATAACTATAAACTACGCATTATTACATGCAACTAACCCTAAACATAACTCCAAATACTAACCATATAGTAAGTACATGTACTTAAAGTCCCCCTGTGGTGTAAATCCAGCTTTTAATGTTGTTTATGTGTCTATGTGGAGTTTTTAATACGCTTTAAGACAAACCATGTGTAAATTCATAAGTCGACACCATTGCTGAGTATTTCCTCCTTAAAACTGCAGTGAACCAAAGACAGTCTCAAAAACACGCTTTGAAATCGCTGGTGTTTCTGACGTCACAAACTACCTTGTAACCAATCAGATCAACGTGTGATCGTCAACCAGTGGATCTCTGAGCTGAGTGAGTGAGTGGAGGCGGGGCTCATTTGCATATTCATAGAACCGCGCATACTAAATGAGGCGAGGGTGTTGAGTTACAGTCAAGATAAAGAATTTTTCTCAAGGAAAAAACTTTAAAATACGTAATTTTGGTGATCAAAGATGAGTTTTAAGGGATACAATTATTGACTATTATTGTACTTCATATTGATACATAATGACACTGTAATACTGACACCTTAAAATAAAATGTCAGATTCTGGTAAACTGTGTGACATTTATGTAAAATTCAACCTCAGTTCATCTTAATGCATGTGTTTGTATTGTGTTTTTGTATTAACCTGCAACTGCTATTGAAAAAATATGATGCTATTAGTTCACAATATAATCCTTATTTTAGACCGTCTTGTGACAACTAGCCCCAGTCTTACGTGTTTAGCACTTGCAGAATGTTATAACCAGTTTTATTTTCCATTTCCATTTTATTTTCCATTTATATTGTTCTGGGAATAACCCTCTGGTCAGAGTCGGCCCGGATCGCTGAGGATTGGTTGGGATTACGGGAGGATTTGATGACGCAGGTCTTTCCTAAAATGCTGTGGGAATCAGATCCGTTCACTGAAGTGGGAGAGGGAAGATGTGTCCCAGATCCCAGAGGAGAGCTGGAGCTTGTTAAAGGCACTCGGCCATCGCTGAGCGTTTCCGAACACTCTGTTCCTTGATTGTGTCTTCAGGCAAGACGTGGAGAAACTTCAAAGACCGGGAAGGTTTGGCTTAATAAGCATCCGAGGATCTCGGCGGACTCAACCTTCTCAGTTCTGGAGCGTTTCATCTTTGCTGAGCTTTTCACTTCTGAGCTAAAGGAAGCTCTCTGGGTGATTATTAGGGATAATGAAGAGTTATCAATCTAATATGCTGTCAACTATACAGATGTTTCTAAATGTGTTATCGCATTCCACAGCCATCCATAAACTCTATTCATACACTCTTAAAAACATAGAGGGTTTTCACTATGAAGCCGTTCCTGCTTCCCCAAAGAACCAATCAGGGATCAGTGTGAAGAATATTTTAATAATCTAAAGGACTTTTTTCACTATAAATAACCTTGGATTATGTTTATAAAGATTCTTCATGGAACCAAACAAAGAATCTTTATTCTTATAGATTGAATAGCGCTTTGTTTCAAAGAAGCTTCACAGTGATGAACCGGAAAATAAAAGTGTTAAAGTTGCGTTGATCAGGGTTAATAAGCGAAGAAAAATATCCATATTCATAACTTTATAGACTACAATCACCGGCTTCCGGTAACGGTCGACCGCCAGTTTAGTTCCAGTGGAAGAGTGACCTCTGACCCCATGCAGAGTGACCTCTGACCTGACGAGTGACCTCTGACTACACATGACAAGTGACCTCTGACCCCACGCATGACGAGTGACCTCTGACCCCATGCAGAGTGAGCTCTGACCTGACAAGAGACCTCTGACTCTACACATGACAAGTGATCTCTGACCCCATGCATGACGAGTGACCTCTGACCCAACACATGACGAGTGACCTCTGACCCTACGCATGACGAGTGACCTCTGACCCCATGCATGACGAGTGACCTCTGACCCCATGCATGACGAG
The DNA here is from genome assembly GCF_964197995.2 of Scardinius erythrophthalmus. NCBI lineage: Eukaryota > Metazoa > Chordata > Actinopteri > Cypriniformes > Leuciscidae > Scardinius > Scardinius erythrophthalmus. The sequence goes on along the minus strand of NC_138242.1, from coordinate 33,716,147 downwards.
CGACCTCTGACCCCACGCATGACGAGTGACCTCTGACCCCATGCATGACGAGTGACCTCTGACCCCATGCATGACGAGCGACCTCTGACCCCACACACGACGAGTGACCTCTGACCCCACGCATGACGAGTGACCTCTGACCCTACGCATGACGAGTGACCTCTGACCCCATGCATGACGAGTGACCTCTGACCCAACACATGACGAGTGACCTCTGACCCCATGCATGACGAGTGACCTCTGACCCAACACATGACGAGTGACCTCTGACCCCATGCATGACGAGCGACCTCTGACCCCATGCATGACGAGTGACCTCTGACCCCACGCATGACGAGTGACCTCTGACCCCACGCATGACGAGTGACCTCTGACCCCATGCATGACGAGCGACCTCTGACCCCATGCATGACGAGTGACCTCTGACCCCACGCATGACGAGTGACCTCTGACACCATGCATGACGAGTGACCTCTGACCCCACGCATGACGAGGGACCTCTGACCCCACGCATGACGAGCGACCTCTGACCCCACGCATGACGAGTGACCTCTGACCCCACGCATGACGAGCGACCTCTGACCCCACGCATGACGAGTGACCTCTGACCCCACGCATGACGAGCGACCTCTGACCCCACGCATGACGAGTGACCTCTGACCCTACGCATGACGAGTGACCTCTGACCCCATGCATGACGAGTGACCTCTGACCCCATGCATGACGAGCGACCTCTGACCCCACGCATGACGAGTGACCTCTGACCCCATGCATGACGAGTGACCTCTGACCCCATGCATGACGAGCGACCTCTGACCCCACACACGACGAGTGACCTCTGACCCAACACATGACGAGTGATCTCTGACCCCATGCATGACGAGTGACCTCTGACCCCATGCATGACGAGTGACCTCTGACCCCATGCATGACGAGCGACCTCTGACCCCACACACGACGAGTCGGGTCAAAGGTCACTCTTTCGCGTAGCTCGACTCGCGTACGGCCATTACCGGAAGCGAGTGATTATAGTTTTTGAAGTTATGAATATGGGTATTTCTTCCCTTCAGAAGGCTTTATGACCCCTGGAGGCGTGTGGATTACTGTTATGATGATGGATGCGCTTTTCTGGGCTTCAAAATCTCAGTTATTCTTCACTCCCATTATAAAGCTGGGAAGAGACAGGATTTTTTTTTAATTTAACTGATTGTGTTGTGTATTTGGGGTTACTATGATTTAACAACAATTACCCATGCGTTTTTTAGTTTTATTTGAAGTAAAACCATGGTTAATTTTCGTAAGGACTAACATGACATACGTTATAACCAGAGTGGATAGTTTTGGTGAACGTGATTTCACCAAGTACCGCATGTTCCTGGATAAACATCTTTGTTGATCCTGGAACAACTTTCCAATCAACCAATCAGATTTGAGGGACAAGTTTACAGTTTATGTCCAGTTTAGGCTTAGACCCAGGGTGAGGTGCTTAACATCAGTGTTATTCACCTCTCATTTCCTCTGATTTTAGGGAAAAGTAATGGGTAGGGTTAGGTTTAGGGATAGGGATCGGGTAAGGACTAAATTTTGGGACAGCAATGTTATTCCAGGATCAACAAAATATGTTGATCTAGGAACATGTCTTTCTTGGCAAAATCACGGTGACCGGATAGTTTTAGTCTCAATTTGAATTTTGAATGTTTGTTAATTAAATTGTTTCTTTATTTGTTGCTTTTCCAACTAAACCCTTCCCACTCGCTGGCTTAGATCCGTTAAGCTGATTATAGATCTTTGGCTTGACCTGTTAATGTTCTTGATTTAACCCTATACGCTCCTCTCCCAACAGATGCTTACAAACAATTGCATTTAACGAGCTGATCAGTATTTTATTGATCATGCATTGAAATATTTGCTACGGCAGTCACTCATCTTTGCTCAAACACGGAAATGTTCCTCTAGTTCAGAAAGACTAATAAGTAGGCTCCCACAATCTTGATGTTTAAAATATGGCTATACAGTATTTGGACATTGTATTATTTTAAGAATCTTGGATGTACTTATAGAGACCCTTACAAAGTAGCCCTACTGCACGTCTTCCTTTGTCATTGTACTTTTGTTTTCACTGGTGAATTTCATGTTTTGATGTTTAGGTTCTCTTATGAACATGTTCCAAATGCCGCATTAATATTTTGTTGTTTTTTTCTTGCATATGACCAACAGGAAGTGGCACGACGCGACAGAAATGAACTCGTCGCATCGGGCAGGTAAACGCGCGTCACCATCTCTCTCTCTCTCTCTCTCTCTCTCTCTCTCTCTCTCTCTCTCTCTCTCTCTCTCTCTGCTGACAGGCTCTGATGGCGTTTAACGCGCGCTTGAGCATCACGAGCGCCGTCATTCATGGGGTTAAACAGTGTAGAAAGCAATTATTCAAATCCTGCAGCACTTCCACCGGATTCGGGCTGTGGTATCATAGCAACAACACCCGAGAAGCAGACACACACACACACACACACACACACACACACTAGAGAGACTCAGCATCCGAACCCGAAGCGCAAAACTCTCCGGATCAGAAACCCGCGCGCGCGACACTCCCCACAGCAGAAGAGCGCGAGACGAGCGCGCGCGCGAGTAAACGGCTGAGACGAGCGCGGGAATATTCCTGACTGGAAATACTGGAAATAACGAACTTATTTATTTCCACCTAAGCGCAAAATGTTCTCTTCCGAAGGGAGAAAGTTTTCGTTTAATTGCCCGAATACGAATTTGTTAGCCATATTTGACGGTAAGCGATCGTTTATTGTTCATCTCACTGTGTCGGTGGAGTAGATAATATGCTTTATCGATGAATGACATAAATGATGGATATATCAACGCGTGACTGGCTATCTCCAGTGTTTTAATGTATTTTTAGGGCTCGTTAAATGTACCGAATGTCACGAGCTGTTACGCATGTTATTTTCTACGCATAAACCCCCTGATTTTCCAGTTTCTGTTCAGTTTTACGTTCATTTTTGAAAAGCAGGCTGTTCTAAATTACCTTTATTCGTTATTTCGTCTAATTCCTTCGTCAAAAAAGCCCTTTAATAGAAGCATGTAGCAGTAGCTCATTTTCAAAATCACCATTTTATGTGCAAATAACACTAAAACTCATATTTACATTTACATTCGCCTCTTTTCACGATCCCCGTGTCTTTATTGAGATAAGAAGCGTTTGGATTTTATGGTAACATCACAGAGAACTGTTACATTGAGCTTAATTGACTATAAATCTCCTCATTATTGAATATCACTGACCTGTTAGAAAACACCGAAGAGTAGGTCGGTTATTCATTATTGATTATTATTGATTTGAAGGACTGAAAACCGTATATCTGTACTAACACTGAGGTGAACCTGCCAATGTTTCAGGTTTAAAAGGCTCATATATAATCAATGCATGTTATGTTCTGTGTATTTGACTGTTAAAATCTTTCTTTTAAAGGTCTTCTAATATGAAACGTACCTGTAAATAAATTTCAGTCAATCACTACCAGTTAATTTCACCAGTTAGGCTATTAAAAACCTTGAAGATCTTCCAGTTAGAGACAGTGTCAGGTATACAGTTGACTTTGTGCTGAATGAGGACAGTGTTTTCTGCATGTAGTTTGTTGCATCACTGTTTCCAGTCAGTGCAATAATTAATGCAGAAATGCAGAGATGTTTGTGATATCAGAGCTCATTAATGCATCCAAAGTGCATGAGAACATGTTCAAGCTGACCAGTCTCTCACAACCAAATAATCTGGAATACCCAGTGCAGCGTAAAGTGATTGACATGCATTAACTGCAGATCCTCATGCAACAGAACTGGCGTATTTATGCTGTAAACCAGTAAGTGGTTCTCTCTTACATTAGAGACGACAGCCGGTTGAAACAAACCCCTTTATTGATGCACCATAATGACTAGAGGGATTTGATGCAACTGGACTCACATTAAAGCGCAGATCCGCATTAGAGACCAGATCCTATGGATTGCATATTTAATTTAATGCAAATGATAATGAAATGTGGAGGGATTGATTGATTCAAAGTCAAATGTAATGTTCACAACCTTTTTGCCCTCTAGAATTTGTTTTGTAAAACATATTTTCAATGAACCAGTAAACCCTATTGAATAAACAGCGCATCTGTCCCTCGCAGTCATTAGTTTCAATTAAACATGTCAATAGCAGTTACAGAGGTGTTGTTCACCAAACCTAATCTAGTTTGTAGTTTCTTGGAGCTTTATTGATTGAATAGCAAGACTGCAACTCACACATAACCTATAAACCAAATCTAGAGGAAAAGCAGCCTTCGGGAACCGCATATTATTCATTTCCCACTATAAATGAATGTCAGCTGCATATGCTTGGTAAAAAATGTGTGTAGTGTTATTTGTTGACTTGTGCGCCCCGTGTTTCGGGTGGTAATAGCCGTCATTTCTGGCTCCATTACCTTTATGTTTCTCTGCACTGACTGCATGAGGATGGAAATCATATTTCTTCTACGTCTCTGTAGTTTTACACGCAAATTGATTCTGACAGTCTTGTGCGAACGCTGTCATTTTGTGTTTTGTCCTCATGATGTTTATTTTCATCTCCGCTGCCCTTCATCCAGGCCTTCAGATATGAATGTAAAGGTCATTGTGATCCATAAATCCTCCTCGACCGTGTTTGAGATGTCAATTGATGTGTGAAGTCTCTGTGGATCCCGCCGCTCGTTCCTCTGTTCGCACGGATCATCTGCTGTTTGCTTTGATGTGGAAGGATTCGCACACACCTTTGAACTCGCGCGGCCTGCGTGATCTTCTGTTTATCTGGACCGGCAGAGCGTTTTCAGCTTTATTTGATTAAACGTTGAGTCTTTCATTGCCAAACACTCTCAGGAATTCATCAAATCTATAAATCTTTGTGGTTGGAAATATAGAAGCAGTGCCAACACAGAAATCTGGGAGCCTTGCTTCTTAAAAGCAGTGTGTTTTGTAACGTCAGCATCTGTCTGTTGAATTGTTAAAGAGGACATACTATGTCCTTAAAGTCTTGATGATGTGTTCAGGCTCTACTAGAACAGGTTTTCCTGCTTGAATGTTGATTATTCTCCTCATATTCTCCATTGTTGCGGCTCCTCTCTTCCCAGTCTGTCAGTAACGCTCTGTTTACTTCCTGTCTCTATGAAGCCCCTCCTTCTGAAAAGCACACTGTGCTCTGATTGGTCGGCTGGAGCAGTGTGTTGTGATTGGTCGAGCGCTTCGAGTCGAGTGTGTTTGGGAAATGTCCCGCCCCTTTCCATAACCGCCAGTTTAACACACTACTAACTAACTCAACCAGGCCCCGCCCCTTTATTCTGCGCATTAATTATTATAATGAGGAATATTGTGACGTGTTCGTTCCCGGAAGAACCTCGAGATACAGTGGAGGCGTTTCAGGAGTTCAGGAACACTGACTCTGATATAGAGAAGAGCTGGAGCTTCTTCATGATCACACACTGAAGAGATGAAGATGGAGAAAAGCCATTTGTTTGTAGCCAATCATTATATATACATTACATTATGAGACGTTCAAATAATGACTGACCGCAGATCCATGTAATGCATTTACTCTAGAAGAAATCGTTTTAATCCAATTAGCAATAGTTTTGTCTGCATTTATTAAGACTGACTTGTGGTGATGAAGGTTTTCAGTGAAATGATGTGGTGCTTCTAGAATGTTCACGGACAAACAACCAATCGGAATATTTATCTCATTAAATATTCATGAGCATTGTTCAGCCATATGCACTAGACTAGACCGTAGTCTTTTGTCTCAGTGTCTGATGAAAATATGATGAAGAAACAATATTATTATGATGCTTGCTGTATGTTTCAGATGACTTAGTGCACTCACAGAAGCAAATCTTGGCTATGTGATTGATTATATTGTTGCAAAATAGGGTAACACTTTATTTTACAGTGTCCTTGTTACATATGTTATAGGTTCTTACCATAGTAATAACAGTAAATTATGCATAATTACATGCAACTAACCCTCAACCAAACCCTAACCCTATAGTACATTAATATTACTCAGTACTTCAATATATAATTACACTGTAACAATGACACCTTATGTAACCCAAAACTGTAAACAGTCAGCTAATGTTGTATCTAATGTATATATCCAACTTTATTCACATTTGCATATACTCATGTAAAGCTATATATGCTCAACTATAGTGAATCTAAACCACCTGATTTTTTTAGTTTCATCAAAAATGTAACTATAGTCGGCCAGTTCTGTTTATAAAGTTGCATATACAGTATAAGTATATCCAACATGATCTGCATACACACAGGACACACGTGTAAAGCAATATATACTATTTATAACATCTCAACTGATTGTTTATATCATCGCAAAATGTAACTATACTGTCGCACAGCTCTAATCTGCTAAATGCAACTCAAAGATATTAAGATATTATAAACATTAACGTCATAATTTTCTGTCAAGCTGCTTTGAAGCGGTGTGTGCTGTGAAATGTGCTGTACAAGTGAGTTTGTCTTGATTTAAAGACGTGACCAGCCATAAACCTTAAGCATTACATTTAGTGCAGGTCCATAAACGCTTATTACTGATGTGTTTGATGACTGGAGGGAACGGGAAGATTTCTCCTGTAGTTTTCCTGACCGTGTTGTGATCCAGTGGGACGTCAGATGCCAAACACTGAGGGAAATAAAAGTGCAGCATCATTCACCCGAGAAAAGCACGAGTTAAACCACACGTTTCCTCGAGTCGTAGCCGAATAAAGTCAGTTCTGTTCACGACTAACGAGAGATTCACGACTGACGGGAACATCATGTTTACTCTCATCGGGTTTATGAAGCCCTGGAGGGTCATTATCATGTCGGATCTGCTGATTCATGTTAAATCAATGTCTAATGTGTTGAGGGATGTGTTGAGTGCAAAGTGGCGAAGAGAAATGGACACTCAGTGAGTTTGCAGAAAGAAACTAATTCACTTTTCTCTTCTTTTCTCCCCTGATGATTCAGAACTAATGAACCGGTGCTGGAAGCTCAAATTCGTATTTTCCTCTGAAAGTCCCTTTTGGAAGACAATATAAAGATTTAATTGGTGCCATAAATTATTCTGCACAAATGTAGACTGGTTCACTGCAAAGTCTTGTTTTGATTAAGAATATGAAATAAACAGAGAGTGTGTTATATACACCGGTGTCGGACTGGACATCTTCTGCACACTTTAATGAGGCTGTGTTTGGGTGAGACCCTTGAGGAAACACTCAGTAATTAATCTTTGGAAGTTTATTTAGAACGACACCATGAACTCAAGTCGGTATGAAAGTGAAGTTGCTCTCGCCTTTTCTTCCCTGTTATGAAATATGAGCAGAACTCAGAGTTATGAACTCAGTTGATATTTGACTGGTTTTGTCCGTCCTTCTGTTAGACTGTCTCACACATGAATTATGTTGAATATCTGTCAGCTGTTAAATTTAACTACACAATTAGATAATACCAGTTTAGCTCAACCAATCACCAAGCAATGCTTCATTGTGTTCAGTCTGTGTGTAAAAAGAGCATTAGCAATTAAAGACAAAACACACTTCATTATATAATAATAATTTGAATAATTTTTGGTTTAAATATTTCCGAGTGAAATACTTCTGGAATAAGAACAAATGTGGGCAGGGCTTGATTGTGTCTGTGGGGAATTGATTGGATGGTTGTGGTTTGCTATTGGTGGATCTCATGTGAGTGACAGGTTATAGCCCCGCCCACATGCAAGTAAACATGTCATCAAAGAGATGTCACTTATTCAGACTCAACATACAGTCACATGTCACAACTGGTTACTTCTTTATTTGATCCCATATGAACTTAAAGCTTCAATTCATTGTTATTTGATTGAATTTAATTTAATCTATTGTCTGGACAGGACTTTTTATTGTTTTATTGTTTTTATTGGACTCATTACGGATGTAACGAAACCCTCATGTCACGATTCGATAAATATCACGATACTGAACTCACAATACGATATTATTACGATACTCAAAATATGATATGAAAATGCTAAATTTGGTATTACATTGTGTGTGTAAATGAATAGTCTTGGACTTGGTGCTGAAACCCAAAGCACAGGACAATAGAGACACCAGAATAACAATAACATTTGATATTTGTCATTATCAGGAGCCACAAATATTCCCTCATTGCATTATTATACATTATATTCAACAATATATGGTAGTTTACATTTACATTACATTTATGCATTTAGCAGACGCTTTTATCCAAAGCGACTTGCATTGCATTTCAAGGCTCACATTTTAGATTCTTATCAGTTCTTGCTTTCCCTGGGAATCAAACCCATGACCTTGGCGTTGCAAGCGCCAATGCTCTACTGTTTGAGCTACAGAAAAGCTTTAAGTTTAATGTAGTTCTGACAGTAAAACTTTTTATTTTGGGTGAACTATCCACAATACATATTGTTGCATTTTTGAATTGCGATATATTGTGACATGATATACTGTTACACCCCAGGACTCATACTTTCAGCTGTAATCATATGTGCACCCAGCAACAAGACGCTTGTACCTGTTAGCCTGTCGCTCACTCGCGTTCCCACAGTTCGAGACAGAATCAGCTTTTATGTCAAATCAACACCAAACAGAAAAAACAGATGCTTTTCATCTTTCTGTTTGGAGTCTGAAGTGAATCATATCATCTGTCTCTGTCTCACACCGCTTCTGTTCTTCTTTCAGTCATGTGTCTGTGATTGCTGTGTGTGTGTGTGTGTGCTGCATTAACCCACACTATCCATATGGTCTTCGCAGGATCCAGCGTCTCGCTCCCACTCGGTGTGCCGGAGATCCCGACGAACACTCGCCCGGGACGGAGCTTCGTCGCGCCTGCTTTGTGTTCAAGCTCTCGCATGTTCAGCCTTCCAGATCTGACAGAGCTTTCATCGGGATAAATGAGCTTCTGGAACGTCCATCTGATGAAGAACCAATAGGAGCACGGCAAATGCTGGTGTGTGACATTCATTGAAAAAGGGTGATAAACAAAAACAAGTCTCTTCTGCTCACCAAGGCTGCTTTTCTTTGATTAAAAATACTGGAAAATAATATTTTTACTAATTAAATCAGCTGTTTTCTATGTGAATATATAGTAAAGTGTAATTTATTCCTGTGATCAAAGCTGAATGTTCAGCATCATTACTCCAGTCTTCAGTCTCGCATTAAATGAATCAAAATTGACATTAAAGACATTTATAATGTTACATAAGCTTCTATATCAAATAATTGCTGTTCCTTTAAACATTCTATTCATCAAAGAATCCTGAAAAATAAAATGCATCACAGTTTTCACAAAAATATGAACTTTTTTCAACATTGATAATCAGAAATGTTTCTTGAGCATCAAATCATCACATTCTGAAGGATCATGTGACACCTAAGACTGTAAGAATGTCATTACATCATGTAATGTAATGAAAGTAATGATGCTGAAAATTCAGCTTTGATCACAGGAATAAATGACACTTTACTATATATTCACATAGAAAACAAGCTCTTTTAAATTAAAATAATATTTCAAATTTTTTTACTGCATTTTTGATCAAATAAATCCAGGTTTGAGCAGAAGAGACTTCTTTCAGAAACAGTAAAACTTTTCACCGGTAGTGTGTACTGTACGTACATATTTATGTGTTTTTGTTTATGTTTAGCATTTATTATTATTATTTGTTGTAAATGCACACGCTATATGATAGATTTAGTGAGTATGTGTCTAGTTCTCATGGCTTTTCCAGCTCACACTAATGTTCTCATGTTCTTCCCGTCTTTTCCAGGATGATTAATTGAACGCCATCATGATTGCCACAGGGGGTCTTCTGCGAATATCTGCCCGGCGACAGGACTCCCTCCGCGCGAAGAACCGCGCCGAAAACAAGCGCAAGAGGAAAGCAAAGAAAAAGAGGAAGAACGAAGTGGTTGTGGTTAAAGGAAAGCTAAAGCTGTGTTCCATATCTGGACTGGTCGCTGCCATTGGGATTCTGGTGCTGCTGGTTGGCGTCGCAATGGCTGTGATGGGATACTGGCCCAAACCCAATCCGCCGTATCCGGGATTGATGAACACATCGAGCGCTCTGAGGACTTACGAGAGCCGAGAATTGGTCAATGTGAGCGTCAGATGGGATCTACTAGATAAAGTCTTCAGGAGCTATAATGGATCCAATGGGACTGCTGAGGTGCATTCGGCTAAGCTTGGAGCATTCGCTACGTTTATTAACAGATACTTGTATTCCGACAAGCTGAAGGTGTTCGGACCTTTAATCATGGGAATCGGGATCTTCCTGTTCATTTGTGCGAATGCAGTACTTCACGAAAACAGGGACAAAAAGACCAAAATCATTAATCTAAGAGACATCTACTCAACGGTGATTGACATTCATAGTTTGCGGAGCAAGGAGTCCGGGCCGCTGAACGGTTTCGTGAACTACTGCCAATCGAAAGAGAACAAATCCCCGAATAAAGTCTCCTGGCCTTCTCCAGGCTCCGGTCGACACGACTCGAGTAGCACGATCCCATCCCGACGTCTGTCGACCACAATCCCACGAGTCTCTTCTTTGGACAAACAGAGCTTTACGGACACCGTCTACAGTATCTATCAAGATCAGAAACGAATCCCACCTGAGCTCAAACAATGGGAAACCAGAACAATCGTATCAACTTCGGTCAATGCGTTCACCCTGCCAATGATGAAACTCAACAACCGAGGAGCGTCCGAAAGAAGGGGTTCGGATAAAACGGGAGAAGCCAAGAGAGAGTTTTTGGACGCCGAGGCCATTTGTAGACGTTTGGAGGATCTGGTGGCGTCTAGGACCATCACAAAGGCCAAAGTGGAACCGGCTCAAAGTCATCCGGAGCTTCCGCAGGACTCGGTGGAGGTTTATAGGAGTATTGGAAGTTTGCAAGGAGCTCCTCGAGTTTCTTTGCAAGGATCCCAGGTTCAGTTGCTTCCACCGTATTCTCCGGGCCGCAAAACCACAGGATCTCACCTGTCTTTAAGCGCTTTATCGGACTACTCCAGGTCTATTGATCTGGATATCTCATGTATTCCTACAGACCGGCAGGTGCGATCGAGGCGTCTCAGTTGCCCTCGACTGGAGGGTCTCAGTAGCGGAGGCTACACCAAACTCGAGGGTCTTGGCGGCGAGTCCTTTGAGTCCACGGACAATGCCATGTTTAGTCGTGGGAGTTCTGTTGAGGTTTTGGAAAAGGACCTCAATCAGACGGACCAAGAGGAGAGCGGCGTGGTCAGACAATACTCAAAGAAACAAAAACTCATTATGGTTTCTCAATCCGACACTACTTTAGAGGATGTGGAAATGGACAGTGTAGAAATTTAACTCGGGGATTCGCTCTTGAGACTCTTGGCTGAGAGGAAACTAAAGGTACGGTCACATTGGGGAAATTTGTTTAGAGAATTTTCCCAAGCGATATCCAGTCATTTCAATGGGAATCGACGCGAATGGGAATTTCCCCACAAGGATTTCACATTGGTTGAGTCGAGGACCATCACAAAGGCCAAAGTGGAACCCTCATAAAGGCTAATTAAATTTCTACAGTTAAATTCTAGTTAAACTTGTACTCTGTTCATTTGATGGTTCATTGAATGTCCCCACATGGATTTCGCATTGGTAAAGTCTAGGACCATCACAAAGGCCACAAATTTCTACAGTTAAATTCTAGTTACATTTCTACTTTGTCCATTTGATGGTCCTCAGAAAGTAATTTCAGCAAATTTTCACAAGCGAAATCCAGTCATTTCAATAGGAATCGACGGGATTGGGAATTTCCCAACATGGATTTCGCATTGGTAAAGTCTAGGACCATCACAAAGGCCACAAATTTCTACAGTTAAATTCTAGTTACATTTCTACTTTGTCCATTTGATGGTCCTCAGAAAGTAATTTCAGCAAATTTTCACAAGCGAAATCCAGTCATTTCAATAGGAATCGACGGGATTGGGAATTTCCCCACATGGATTTCGCATTGGTAAAGTCTAGGACCATCACATAGGCCACAAATTTCTACAGTTAAATTCTAGTTACATTTCTACTCTGTCCATTTGATGGTCCTCAGAAAGTAATTTCAGCAAATTTTCACAAGCGAAATCCAGTCATTTCAATAGGAATCGACGGGATTGGGAATTTCCCCACATGGATTTCGCATTGGTAAAGTCTAGGACCATCACATAGGCCACAAATTTCTACAGTTAAATTCTAGTTACATTTCTACTCTGTCCATTTGATGGTCCTCAGAAAGTAATTTCAGCAAATTTTCACAAGCGAAATCCAGTCATTTCAATGGGAATCGACGGGATTGGGAATCGACGGGATTGCGAATGTCCCCACATGGATTTCGCATTGGTAAAGTCTAGGACCATCACATAGGCCACAAATTTCTACAGTTAAATTCTAGTTACATTTCTACTCTGTCCATTTGATGGTCCTTCAGAAAGTAATTTCAGAAAATTTTTACAAGCGAAATCCAGTCATTTCAATAGGAATCGACGGGATTGGGAATGTCCCCACATGGATTTCGCATTGGTAAAGTCTAGGACCATCACATAGGCCACAAATTTCTACAGTTAAATTCTAGTTATATTTCTACTCTGTCCATTTGATGGTCCTTCAGAAAGTAATTTCAGAAAATTTTCACAAGCGAAATCCAGTCATTTCAATGGGAATCGACGGGATTGGGAATGTCCCCACATGGATTTCGCATTGGTAAAGTCTAGGACCATCACATAGGCCACAAATTTCTACAGTTAAATTCTAGTTACATTTCTACTCTGTCCATTTGATGGTCCTTCAGAAAGTAATTTCAGAAAATTTTTACAAGCGAAATCCAGTCATTTCAATAGGAATCGACGGGATTGGGAATGTCCCCACATGGATTTCGCATTGGTAAAATCTAGGACCATCACATAGGCCACAAATTTCTACAGTTAAATTCTAGTTATATTTCTACTCTGTCCATTTGATGGTCCTCAGAAAGTAATTTCAGCTAATTTTCAAAAGTAAAATCCAGTAATTTCTAGGGCTGTCACTTTTGTGAAAAAATCCTGTTCGATTTTTGAGACATATGTGTTCATTGAATCGATTGTAAAATCCATTTTCCATGTCTAAAGACGTTTCCATTTTAAACGCCAAATATGGGCAAATCCACGGACAACTAACAGGCATTAGGACGAATGTAAAGAGGGCGCTTGAGACGCGCACTTAAATCAGCAATATTCCTGTTGATTTATTGGCGTGAAGTTTCGTGCACAATGACAAACAGGAGTGCAACATTCTCGAAAAGCAATAAGCAGAGTGGACTGCCATAACATCAATGAAAAACATTACTGCAGTCTTCAACATGCCTGTGTTTACGGTTAGAAAAGTCAAACAAATGTTGCCTACTTTGATTGTTGACCGTAGCCTGAATCTGTATCATGCATGAGACTGTCTGAATACCGGCAGAATTCACATTTTTGTAGTAAAAATAGAAACATTATGCAGAAGTATAATATGTGTTTGTCATGGTGTGTTCACACCGGACACAAATAGCGCATCAGGCGCGAGTGATTTCAATGTTAGTTAAGTCAATGCAAAGACGCGTTATGCGCGTAAAAAATTCCTGCGGCGCGAATGCACAGAGTTGCTGTGTGATGCGCGTTCGCTGCGGGCGTATCGTGACGAGCTGGACTCGTTCCGAGAAAAGACCGTTAAAATCGATTCCCTATTTTCGTTTTCGAAACTTGTGTTGGTTGGTCCGATCGATTGTGCAATCGATTTTCGAACATAAAGTGACAGCCCTAGTAATTTCAATAGGAATCGACGGGATTGGGAATTTACCCAAATGGATTTCACATTGGTAGAGCGATGTATGAAGAACAGCTCACACAAGAAACTCCTTTATCATCTTTTCTGTTGGTCAGATCGTTGCAAAATCTGCATGGGGAAATGTTTCGCCCTCATGTAGATTCCTATTGAAATGGCTGAATTTCGCTTGTGTAAATTCGCTAAACAACTCTAAATGCTACCGCACCTTAAAAGTAATTTCAGTGACATTACGAGCAGTGATGTTCTTCATAAAGTACTCAAAAGAGAGCAAACGTTGCCTGAAATGTTGTTAATATGTTAGACCCAAAGGTCAGTGTTTAATACTGTTTCCTTAAGGAACTACAAGCAAAAACCAGATGGGAAGTAAGTCTCAGACTTTCAGCATGATAGCACAGCTATGCTCCACTAGATTAAAAAATTTCCTTTATACTTCCAGTAGTAGAATATTCGTGGATGTTTAGTTTATCGGTGAAGTTTGGCTGTCTGAGCAGCATGTTTTATACTGTCGTCTACTTGCACTTTTTTTAACCACCAAATTAATGATTATTTTTAGAAATTGACTTGATAGCAATATCTCATTTGAAATGTTCCCTGCTTGTGTGGGAAATATTTATGTTTGCATTTTTGAGATGTTGACTTACACTTGTATGCTCTCAGTTTTTACTTTGTATTAATTTTTTTTTTGTTGACTTGAACTCAAATGAACCTTGAGTTAAATCCAGACGTTAGTTAGCAAGCACAGTGGTTCATGTAGTTCAGTACTGTCTGAAATGTAATATCCATTACGGTATATTTAAAATATCATGAGACGCTAGAGTTTTGGGGTCAATTAATGAAAGATTAATCAACAGTGTCTCTTTAAAGCGGGCCAAGGGAAGCATTAATGCTGCGTTCCATCCAAAAGCAGATGTTTGAATGAGAAAAAAAAAAATCAAGTAACCTCTGAGGAAACAAGAGTTTAGAGTTAAAACTGATGGTTTTTAATGACTAATTTGGTACTAGAGTGTTTCTGTGATCTGAAACAGGTCCGTTGAACATGCACTGACTAACAATCACAGTGCACATATGATACTATTACTGTTACCAGTTTAGATTGGAATTTCAAGTGTTGTTCTATTTTGATTGGAACTTCAATTGTTGTTTTATTTCGATTGGAACTTCAAATGTTTTATTTCGATTTAGAACTGTAAATGTTGTTCTATTTTGATTAGAACCTCAAGTGTTGTTCTATTTCGATTGGAACTTTGAGTGTTGTTCTATTTCAATTGGAACCTCAAATGTTGTTCTATTTCGATTGGATCCTCGCATTTTGTTCCATTTAGATTGGAACTTCAAGTGTTGTTCTATTTCAATTGGAACTGTAAATGTTGTTCTATTTTGATTAGAACCTCAAGTGTTGTTCTATTTTGATTGGAACTTTGAGTGTTGTTCTATTTCAATTGGAACCTCAAATGTTGTTCTATTTCAATTGGAACTGTAAATGTTGTTCTATTTTGATTAGAACCTCAAGTGTTGTTCTATTTTGATTGGAACTTTGAGTGTTGTTCTATTTCAATTGGAACCTCAAGTGTTGTTCTATTTCAATTGGAACTGTAAATGTTGTTCTATTTTGATTAGAACCTCAAGTGTTGTTCTATTTCAATTGGAACTGTAAATGTTGTTCTATTTTGATTAGAACCTCAAGTGTTGTTCTATTTCAATTGGAACCTCAAATGTTGTTCTATTTCGATTGGATCCTCGCATTTTGTTCCATTTAGATTGGAACTTCAAGTGTTGTTCTATTTCAATTGGAACTATAAGTGTTCTATTTCGATTGGAACTTTGGGTGTTGTTTTATTTCGATTGGAACTTCAAGTGTTGTTCTATTTCGATTGGAACTTCAAGTGTTGTTCTATTTCGATTGGAACTTCGGGTGTTGTTTTATTTCGATTCAAACTTCAAGTGTTCTATTTCGATTGGAACTTCAAGTGTTGTTTTATTTCGATTGGAACTTCAAGTGTTGTTCTATTTCGATTGGAACTTCAAGTGTTGTTCTATTTCGATTGGAACTTCAAGTGTTGTTCTATTTCAATTGGAACTTCAAGTGTTGTTCTATTTCGATTGGAACTTGAGTGTTGTTCTATTTCGATTGGAACTTCAAGTGTTGTTTTATTTCGATTGGAACTTCAAGTGTTGTTCTATTTCGATTGGAACTTCAAGTGTTGTTCTATTTCAATTGGAACCTCAAATGTTGTTCTATTTCGATTGGATCCTCGCATTTTGTTCCATTTAGATTGGAACTTCAAGTGTTGTTCTATTTCAATTGGAACTATAAGTGTTCTATTTCGATTGGAACTTTGGGTGTTGTTTTATTTCGATTGGAACTTCAAGTGTTGTTCTATTTCGATTGGAACTTCAAGTGTTGTTCTATTTCGATTGGAACTTCGGGTGTTGTTTTATTTCGATTCGAACTTCAAGTGTTCTATTTCGATTGGAACTTCAAGTGTTGTTTTATTTCGATTGGAACTTCAAGTGTTGTTCTATTTCGATTGGAACTTCAAGTGTTGTTCTATTTCGATTGGAACTTCAAGTGTTGTTCTATTTCAATTGGAACTTCAAGTGTTGTTCTATTTCGATTGGAACTTGAGTGTTGTTCTATTTCGATTGGAACTTCAAGTGTTGTTCTATTTCGATTGGAACTTCAAGTGTTGTTTTATTTCGATTGGAACTTCAAGTGTTGTTCTATTTCGATTGGAACTTCAAGTGTTGTTCTATTTCGATTGGAACTTCAAGTGTTGTTCTATTTCGATTGGAACTTTGAGTGTTGTGCAATTTCGATTGGAACTTCAAGTGTTGTTCTATTTCAATTGGAACTGTAAATGTTGTTCTATTTCGATTGGAACTTCAAGTGTTGTTCTATTTCGATTGGAACTTCAAGTGTTGTTCTATTTCAAAATTCCAACTGTGAGTTGAATGGAACGCAGCTTGATCCACAGCTTGTGATGTTAATGAACAGACGCTCATGTGGGAGTTTGTCTTTGTTAAGGTGTTTAAATATAACTTTAAACTCTAAAAGCTTCCCTAGTAATTCAGTCATTTTGTCTCCATTTGCCTTTAATAGAACAAGTCAGATTCTGCTAATTAATAAACACACTGAATGCAACTGAAAACAATAGCAAGCACCATCTCAAACTGCTACTGTATCTGACTCTGTCTAGTTAAACACACTCTTAAAAATTAAGCTTGCCCAAAGAACCGTTCAGTGATCAGTTGGTAAAAGAATTATTATTTTTCTTAGTGTGAAGAACATTTAAAAATCTAAAGAACCTTTTCCCACTATAAAGACCTTTTGTGAAATTGGAAAAAGTTTAATTGATGTTAAGCTTTATTTGTAAGAGTGTGTTTGATACTCCATGGTGTGTGTTCCTGATATGGTGTCAGTGAAGTCATCCGTTTACAGATATGATGGTCCTGAAATATGTATCACTCTCTGTGTGTGAATGTCATTATCCTGTAGAAGAGCAAGTCATTATTCACACTAGACGGCCAGTGAAGAGTTCGGCTCAAGAAACCAGAGAAACAGAAGCTGTCTTCAGGGCGATGAGTGTGTCGTTCATGTCTGAATACACTGGACAAAATATTAAACTCACAATTTACAAAGATTAAAGCATATAGTTTTCTTTAATCCCGATGAGGTGAGCTTGAGATCGCTCCTCTGCTCGGATGCGAGTGGATTTGATCTCAGGTGCTGCACTAACGTGGAAAAACAGAGATTTCCTTATTTAACTCTTTTAATCTAAAGTTTAATTTAATTTAAAAGTTGTCCCTGTGTCTCAATATAACTTTCCATCCTGTCAGTCCTGATGACATCTTCCTGCAGGAAGTGACATCATTTTGGAGGGAAAACTACAAAATAAACATCAGTAAGTATTATTAATGGATTTGACGGATTCTGGGATGTTTATGTGGTCTAAGATTTTAAGTACCTGTATGACACAAATCAACATTTCAAAAGATTATCAAAATGTGAATATGATCTCCTAGCCGACGTCATGTGCCTCAAACACGGAATGTTTACAGTTATGAACAAACTTTCTTCCAGAAATGTTAATAGGACATTCATTCAACATTATCTGGTCTTTAATATTGTTCTCAAAAACATTATTCATGGAACTTTTTTTCTGAAACGTTTTAGTTGGACGTTCGTCAAACATTTTTAAATGTTACTATGCGTTTCAGAACGTTCAAAAATACCATTCCATAATGTTCCTTAAATGTTCCAATATCCCTTAAAACTCATCTTTGATCACCAAAATGAC
>NC_138242.1:33645443-33695443 GCF_964197995.2 Scardinius erythrophthalmus | reverse complement strand
AGAGGAGGAATGGGAGAAGGTCATGTGGTCTGATGAGAGAAAAATAGAGCTTTTTGGTCTAAACTCCACTCGCTGTGTTTGGAGGAAGAAGAAGGATGAGTACAACCCCAAGAACACCATCCCAACCGTGAAGCATGGAGGTGGAAACGTCATTCTTTGGGGATGCTTTTCTGCAAAGGGGACAGGACGACTGCACCGTATTGAGGGGAGGATGGATGGGGCCATGTGTCGCCAGATCTTGGCCAACAACCTCCTTCCCTCAGTAAGAGCATTGAAGATGGGTCGAGGCTGGGTCTTCCAGCATGACAACGACCTGAAACACACAGCCAGGGCAACTAAGGAGTGGCTCCGTAAGAAGCATCTCAAGGTCCTGCAGTGGCCTAGCCAGTCTCCAGACCTGAACCCAATAGAAAATCTTTGGAGGAGCTGAAGGTCCGTATTGCCCAGCGACTTATGTCATGCAATAAAATGCAAATGAATTACTTATAAATCATACAATGTGATTTTCTGGATTTTTGTTTTAGATTCCGTCACTCACAGTTGAAGAGTACCTATGATAAAAATTAGACTTCTACATGCTTTATAAATGGGAAAACCTGCAAAATCGGCAGTGTATCAAATACTTGTTCTCCCCACTGTACACACACACACACACACACACACACATATATATATATGAAAGAAAGAAAGACTTCAGGAATCTGATCGATACGGTACGCAGCACATCGCCTGATATAACGATTATTGTGTCAGGACCGCTTCCCACGTACCGACTAGGTCATGAAAAGTTTAGTAGATTATTTGCGCTTAATGAATGGTTAATGTCATGGTGCAATGAGCAGAAACTTCTCTTTGTAAATAATTGGAATCTGTTTTGGGAGCGTCCTAGGCTTTACCGTGCTGATGGCTTACACCCAAACAGATTCGGATCGGATCTTCTGTCAGATAACATCTCCAAAATGTTAAATACCTTTTGACTAGTAAACAAAAGTCCAAATCATAGTCTCTGCTGCACCAATTTAACTGATATAAATAGTGTAGAACATTGCATAGAAACTGTGTCTATTCCTCGTTTAGTGAGATCAAATCATAAATCTACTGCAGGATCTAGAAAAAATCTAATTGTTATTAAACCAGAAAATGTTGCTATTGGTAATCAAAAACAATTTTTAAAGCTAGGTCTTTTAAACATTAGATCACTCACACTTAAGGCAGTTATTGTAAATGAAATAGTCACAGATAATAGCTTCGATGTACTTTGCCTTACTGAAACCTGGCTTAAACCAAATGATTATTTCGGTTTAAATGAGTCTACTCCATCAGGATACTCCTATAAGCACGAGCCCCGTCTGAATGGTCGTGGCGGCGGTGTTGCAACAATCTATAGAGATTTTCTCAATGTTACTCAGAAAACGGGTTATAAGTTTATTTCATTTGAAGTACTTGTACTAAATGTTACGCTCTTAGATGATAGAAAAACATCCCTATTATCTCTAGCCTTGGCTACCGTATATAGACCGCCTGGGCCTTACGCTGATTTCCTAAAAGAGTTTGCAGATTTTCTCTCAGACCTATTAGTTAACTTCGATAAAGCATTAATTGTTGGAGACTTTAATATCCATGTAGATAATCAAAATGATGCGTTAGGGGCTGCGTTTACTGATTTATTAAACTCCTTTGGGGTCAAGCAAAACATTACCGGACCGACTCATCGATTTAATCATACACTCGATTTAATTATATCACATGGAACCGATCCAACCGATATAGATATCATTCCACAAAGTGACGATGTCACTGACCATTACATGGTAACTTGCATATTACGTACTCCTGTAATATATCATGCTGCGCCGCGTTATCGATTAGGCAGAACAATCCTTCCATCCACCATAGATAATTTTTCAAACAGCTTATCGGATCTGTCTCAGCTGCTCAGTGAACCCAAACAAACAGATGAACTTGAGGAATTAACTAGCACTATGAGCACCATTCTCTCTGGATCATTGGATATTGTTGCGCCCATTAGATTAAAAAAGGTCAGAGAGAAAAGTAAAGCACCATGGTACAACAGTACTACGCGTGTTCTAAAGAGAGAAACCCGTAATTTAGAGCGTAAATGGAAACAAACCAACTTAGAGGTCTTTAGAATCGCATGGAAAGACAGTATGTCACGTTATAAAAAGGCCCTAAAAGCGGCCAGGGCTGAGCATCTACGCAAACTAATAGAAAATAACCAAAACAATCCTAAGTTCTTATTTAACACCGTGGCTAGACTAACAAATAAACAGATGTCTCCTGAACAAAGTATTCCATTACAGTTTAGTAGTAATGATTTCATGAAGTTCTTCACTGAGAAAATAGAAAACATCAGAACCACAATTGTAAACGTTCAATCCTCAATCGCGCCTTATAATTCAGCCTCAATTATCACGCCGCAAGAACAATTACAGTGCTTTTCAACTATAGAACAAAAAGAGTTAAATAAATTTATCATTTCCTCTAAAACAACAACATGTTTATTAGATCCCATACCAACTAAACTATTGAAAGAAGTGTTACCTGTAGTGGAAGAGCCTCTCCTCAATATTATTAACTCGTCTTTATCTTTAGGTCATGTTCCAAGAACATTTAAATTGGCAGTTATAAAACCTCTCATTAAGAAACCACAATTAGATCCGAATAATCTAGTAAATTATAGACCCATTTCAAATCTACCTTTTATGTCTAAAATACTAGAAAAAGTTGTGTCCGCTCAACTGGGCTCTTTCTTACAAGAAAATGACACCTATGAAAAGTTTCAGTCTGGATTCAGGCCGCATCATAGCACTGAAACTGCGCTCGTTAAAATCACAAATGATTTACTTTTAGCTTCTGACCAAGGCTGTATCTCAATATTAGTTTTACTTGATCTTAGTGCTGCGTTCGATACTATAGATCATACAATACTCTTAGATCGACTACAAAATTATACTGGTGTTCAAGGACAAGCATTAAGCTGGTTTAGATCGTATTTATCTGACCGCTACCATTTTGTTTATTTAAATGGAGAAAAATCTATCATAACTCCAGTAAACTATGGAGTGCCGCAGGGATCTGTGTTAGGCCCTCTATTATTCTCAATATATATGCTGCCACTTGGAAATATTATAAGGAAACATGGAATTAGTTTCCATTGTTATGCTGATGACACTCAAATCTATATTTCATCACGGCCAGATGAAAACGCTAAATTATCCAAATTGACAGAGTGTGTTAAAGATATAAAAGATTGGATGACGCATAATTTTCTTTTATTAAATCCAGACAAGACAGAGGTAATACTTATCGGTTCAAAAAACCACCCACAAAACCTCCTTCAATACAACTTTAACATAGTAGGATGTCCTGTTACTTCATCCTCTACAGTAAAAGACCTGGGTGTTATATTAGACTGCAACCTGTCTTTTGAAAATCATATTTCATATGTTACAAGAACAGCCTTTTTCCACCTTAGAAACATTGCTAAGCTACGTAATATGCTATCAGTTTCTGACGCAGAAAAGTTAGTTCATGCATTCATGACCTCGAGACTAGATTACTGTAATGCTTTATTAGCCGGTTGTCCTGCATCCTTAATAAACAAGCTACAGTTAGTCCAAAATGCCGCCGCTAGAGTTCTAACTAGATCAAGAAAATATGATCATATAACACCGATCTTATCATCCCTACATTGGTTACCTATAAAGTCCCGTATTAATTACAAGGTATTGCTACTGACTTATAAAGCCCTAAACGGCTTAGCTCCAGTCTATTTAACCGATCTTCTATCGCCCTATAATCCATCGCGCTCTTTAAGATCACTAAATTCGAGGCTTCTGGTCATACCTAGGATATCCAGATCCACCAAAGGAGGGAGAGCATTTTCACATTTAGCACCAAAACTCTGGAATAGTCTTCCGGATACTGTTCGTTGCTCAGACTCGCTCTCCCAGTTTAAAACTAGATTAAAGACGCATCTCTTCAGCCAGGCATTCATATAATACTTTTAATCCTACAGTTAAATCCGACCTCTAGTTCATAAACGCCAGAGGAGAACTGGCCCCCGACTGAGCCCGGGTTCTCCCAAGGTTTTTTTTTCTCCATTAGGTCACCTGATGGAGTTTTTCGGTTCCTTGCCACTGTTGCCTTTGGCTTGCTCAGTTGGGGATATTTGGGGATATTTAATTGAATTAATCAATCAACGATACTATTGATCAGCATTACCGAACGTAGACGTTCCACTAGAAACAAACATTGATGTATTGTTCTAATTTATTACTGTGAAGCTGCTTTGATACAACCTGTGTTGTGAAAAGCGCTATATAAATAAACTTGACTTGACTTGACTTGACTATATATAATATATATATAACAACCTTTTAAGTCTCTTCTGCTCACCAAACTGCATTTATTTGATCAAAAATACCATACATTTAAATATTATTCCATTTAAAAAATCTGTTGTCTATGTGAATATACAGTAAAGTGTAATTTATTCCTGTGATCAAAGCTGAATGTTCAGCATCATTACTCCAGTCTTCAGTGTCACATGATCCTTCAGAAATCACTCTAATATGAGGATCTGATGATCATTTTAATAAAGTTAGAAGGCAGTATATTAGACTGGTCTCTGTGGTTGCTAGGGCGTTGCTAGATGGTTGCTAATGTGTTTTTATGTTCTGTGTTTGTATGTTCTCTGTGTTATTCTGGTCTCTCTGTGTAAGTCTGAAGGTTTTTTTGCTCTGCTCTGTTATAAATAATGTCAGGAGGGCCAAGAAATAATTGCAGCCTTTCAGAGATTCAGTATGAAACTGCTGGGAAAATGTGGAGACTGTTTATTCACGTTTGTTAGACAATAAAGCTGTGAGTTTGAGGAAGAGAAAAGCTGATGCGATTAACTGGCGTGGATGAGAATATCTCATCATCTCATGGCATCCGATGTGAATCTGATCGGAGCATCGCTGAATCGATCTGGTGTTTCTCCACCAGGCTTTTTATTAGCATAACCAGCAGAACTTTCACGGTAAACCAGTAAGATCATGATTTTTGTAGCCGGTTCAATACCACAGCAAACACAGACATGCTCAGGAAAGGGTTAAACGCCTCAATCCCAGTAAAAGATGGTTTTAAATAGCTCTCAAACATCTGAATTGCCTTATGTAACAGTCAACAGTTGTTTATGTAACTCTGCCAAAACACACCCTCAGTCTCCCAGCATGCACTGCGACTCAGATTCAGCAAAACAGTTTCCCACATTTCATTTATAACTGAGAATGTGCAGCACCAGCTGACAAATATGTTCCAATAATGGCTTGCTAATGTTCCCATTAACTCTTTCCCTGCCATTTTTTTCCATTTTTTTTCTCCATTATTTTCACTAAACTTTCATGCCCTCAGAATATTTTTTGTTGTATGGATATCTGAACATGCAATATATCAAAAAGAACAGAACATCTGCTTTTAAACAACAACAAAACGTTTTATTCTAACTTAATAAAAGCATTTCAACACTTAAATGTGGGTAAGTTTCATAAAAAACAGCATTTTGAACAAAAAGCTGAGAAAACAGCGTTTTTGTCAAAGAGTAAATGTGTATAAGCTTGTTTCAGCTTCTTCTTCTGCATAACAGCGCCACCTGCCGTATAACAGTGAAAACACGGGTTGCCGGAATATTCCGTCAATGGCGGGAAAAGAGTTAAGTTATAAAATATGATGTTATTTCAGAATGTTCAAACCGTCCATTTTTTAAATGTAAGGAAACATTTCATTCTTCAAACATTATGGGAATGTTACTTTTGAATGTTCTATGAACATTCTGAAACTAAAAAACATTAGACGAACTTAAACGTTTCGGGAAAAAGTTCTGATATATAAATGAGAACATTAGACCAGATAACTTTGTAAAGAACGTTCTATTAACATCACTGGCAGAACGTTTGTTCACACCGATCAAGGTAATATATGCTCTCATAGACATACATCTCATTAATCAGAGATCAATATTAATTGTGAGACGGTTTTCAGACTTACTGACTAATTTATTCATGCATACTAATGAGTGTTTGAGCATAATTGATTCTCAAGACGGTTTTTGTCAGACTGAGCCAGACAAACACTGATCTGATATTTCATCTGCATGAGTGTTGCATAATAATATTCATATGATTCTGATCTCTAGGGAAGTTTTCACTGTCAGTTATGAAAGACTCTCAAAGGAATATGAAAGTCTGCGCCTGTTTTGCCGCTCTAAACTTTGCAATAAACACGTTGAAATGGCATATTTATTTAAATATTTTAAAGTAGACTTTTATTAAGGAAGTAAAGGAGTGAAACATTACTAACCCTCTGCTTTAAAACAAACACTGGGTTGTTAGCCGCTAAAATGCCGATTCATCACGTGACAACTTATACGCCAATGAGATCTGCAGAGTTTGATTTGTATTTATTAATTTATTTACAAAACAACAACTCAAAATGTATTTAAATACCTACATTATATTCACTACACTCATGCTTTGAACTAAAATGTAGTGTATTTTTCATTTTTAATGTGGTGCTGCTGTGCTCGTCTCTGACCACTAGAGGGCGACATTGTTCTACTTTCTGCATTATTGATGATGATGATGATGATGATGATGATGATGATGATGATGATGCAAGTGATTTTCTACAGTTCTGCATTTCTGTATTGATTTGTGCTGAAAAATGGGATTACATGCTTTATAAAACAAATTAGGCTATAATTGAGTTTGAGTTGCATAAAATGCCCTGACTGATCAATCGTAATGCTTTTAAGTCTGGAATTGATCAGTTTGTGCCTGTTTTTTTCCAGTCAGCTGTATAATCCAGTTTGAGTTCTGTAAACCTGCCCAGCACAGACCAGAGGAGCCACATGTTCAAACATCTACAATTCCCAAACCGGGCGGCCTGCAAATGAGCTCTGATGAATTAATTTCAGTAGAATTAGCGACTCAGCAATCCCCTGGAAAGGGTTTTGGGTTATTTGGCAGATTAATCAGGTTTTGGGATGACTGGTTTGCTCAGATGCTGTTTTTCCACAGTTAAACCCGTGTTTCGGTGCCAGATCCCGCCTGAAGGGAGAGTAAGGTGAGAATAAAGCAGTGTGAGATGCTGTAGTGTTTCTGTAGAGCTGATCTCATGCTGCGGTGACCATCTGAGCCAAAAACGCATCGGTCAGCTTTTAAGCATCTGGAGCAGGGTTATTAATATTATAGATAAAGGCGTTATTTGTATTAGAACTGAGAAAACTTTGTTATTAGCGACACCAGCGGCCGTTAAGTGAACTGCAGCAGTGACTAATTGCTCGTGCACACGTGACTTAATCTTGTTTTACAGTCTATGGACGTAATACTTAGACTGAACATGATTCAAGATCCTAACAGAATAAACACACAACAAAAATGAGAAAACAGCAGTTCAGAAAGTTTCTGATCATATGATTGATGTGAATATGTTAGGACCGGCTCTGAGATTCACTGAGGTAATTATAGCCTAATTACACTGTTATTTAGCTTGATTCGAGTATTTGAGACGAATTTATCTGGGACTATAGTTTGAATGAGTCCCTTTTGTTTGGATGACTCGTTGATATTACCTACAGAATGGCTCTTTCTGCATTAATTTCACGTGCATTGAATGGAAGAGAGGCTTTCGAACGCGTAACCGTCACATCCGTTTCGTTTTCCCGGCAAAACCGTCCCGAATACTTCACATAAAAATCAGTCAACAGGCTTTCATAGACAAGGAAATTATTTTTAAGGATTTTTTTTTTTTTTTTTTTGTAACAAGCTGTTCACACAGTGGCAATAAAAAAGCTATTAATACATGAAAATTCTTACATTTATTCTAGTGCTGTGCAACGATTAATCGCATCCAAAATAAATGTTTGTGTTTACATAATATATGTGTGTGTGCTGTGTATAATTAATTTGTATAGGCTATATAAATACACACACATGCATGTATATATTTAAGAAAAAATTGTTATTTATATATAAAATATTTATATTTATATATAGGATAATATAAATTATGTATACATATATATACAGCATATACATGCAAATATTTCTCAAATATATACATACATGTGTGTGTGAGTGTGTGTTTATATATACAAAATAATTATACACAGTACACACATATATTATGTAAACACAAACTTTTATTTTGGATGCGATTAATCGTTGCCCAATACTAATATATTCCCTTTAACTTGATGTAGGCTTACATAAATAACTAAAACTAAAGTAAAAATTAATAAAAACTAAATAGACATAAAAAACAACTATTAAAAATGACAAAACCACAACAAAATTAATTTTAAAATGAAAAATGAAAACTGAATATATATATATATATATATATATATATATATATATATATATATATATATATATATATATATATATATATATATATATATATATAATGGTTCAAAATGTTAATAACTATAATAGCATCTAAAATGATAATAACCCAGAGAGCAACATAGTGTCGGCCCAGATCCGGCCCACCTCCGGTACGCATGCGTGTAATCCACATGTTGGAGATGTGTCCGACTCTATGTTTCTGTCTGGGAACATTGATCTCGCATTGCTCTCACATGTCTTTATTTCACTCAGGATGGTCGTACGTGTTTCGCTGGAGCTCCTCTGGAAAGCGTGATGTTAATAAACTCATCATCCACTCAAAGGGAATTATACATTTGAAGAAAGCCAGCATTTGCATTATGCATGTCTGAAGTGCTTTAGATCATCAGAGGCCCGAGGACACATTTCCACGCTGTCAGATGAAGAGATCAGATCAGCTGACGGCACCTGAGCGACTCAGACCTGCATTAAAGCATTAAAGGCTCGAGCCGGGAGCTTTTCAGAGCCGTTGCATCAGATTCCGACTCCCATCATGAGTTTATTGATCTCACTGAGACTCATTCAGCTGGAAGGGTTCGACCGGCCACTCAGATTAATAGAAGATTAAATTGTACTCGTTACATATTATACCATGACACAAATATTGGTGGAGAAACTATCACAAATTCACACATAATTACAAGTAACATTAAATTAAACATGACATTTTGAAGTAGAAAAATTGAAATATCTCTTTATCAGAAGAGTTGGAATCACTCACTCAAAAATCTCTGGGAAATTTAACAAAAATACTATATCGCCTTGAATCTTCATCAGATTGATGTTTTCTGAGCAGATGTTGTTATTAATCTGAGTCTGACTGGCAGCAGTGTGAGCCAATCAGGACGCGCTGTGGCGAGGCTCATTAGCATAAGTGGGTGTGGTCATTTGTCTGCCGCTGAACATCTCTCTCTCAGCACCGAAGCTCCTCTTCATCTTCATCTCCATCTGATCTTCATCTTCACAGTTTCTGGATTATTGCATCAGGAGGAGTTGAAGGAGTAAAAGTGAATAAATAAAAGGTACGAGTGTTTCTCTCTTTTCTGTTGTGATCTATAGAAACACATCAGTGTGTGTCTGGTGTTTGTGTTTATGATGCGCGTTGCGGCTGTTTGTCGTTACTGAGGGATTTAGTTAGTTCTGCTGAACACACACACACACACACACACACACTGCTGAAGAGCTTCATTAATGAACGTGTTCATTCACATTAGCGGGTCTACTTGCTGTTTAATACTCTATTTTATCTCCGTGTTTCTCTGTGTGTTCTGCTGAACGCGTGTGTTGATGGTTATTTATATCTGTAACTGAATCCATGAGAATATTAAATGACAGATTCCATGCAGACAGGAATGTTGTGCGCGCGCCCGACACCACAGATGGTCCCGCGCGCCTCCAGAACGCGCATCAACAGTCCAGAACCGAGCCGAGTCTGATTCTATTGTTTATAGTGTCAATAAATCATATGCTGTCATATTTCTCTCTCCTCTGTCATCCTCCTCTGGACTGTGATGGGGACTCGGCCTGGATGTGTCCTAACGGTGAGTTTATGTGTTTTATTCTGCCTAAAGTCAAAAGATCATCATCTCTGCTTGTGTTTGCAAGCCAAATATAGATCATAAGTCTGATAGATCTCTTCAGCAAATCAAAGCTTTACAGCTAACAAAGATATATTCAAAGAGCGTTCCTGTTAAGTTTCGAAAACCTGATTTTTTCTGAACGTTTTTTTCTTTTGGTTATGTGAACATTAGAGAAAACATGGGAAAATTCTGTTATCATTCTGCAAACACTATGGGAACGTTATCTTTTGTTCTATTATATTGTATGTCTTTATTGTCCACCAAGGTGAAGAATGGTCTTCGGCTCACCAGCACATAAAATAACTGTACAAGCAGTAGTACAGAAAATACAAGAGCAACACAGACTGATTCACATTACATAGATATAATAAAACAGTTCACGCCACTGTCATTTGGTTTATCGCTGTGGAGTTGAGAATTTTAATAGCGTTTGAAATAATCATTGTATCATTCTGCAAACATTAATAGAACGTTACTTTTTATCATTCTGCAAACATTAATAGAACGTTACTTTTTATCATTCTGCAAACATTAATAGAACGTTACTTTTTATCATTCTGCAAACATTAATAGAACGTTACTTTTTAATCATTCTGCAATCATTAATAGAACGTTACTTTTTATCATTCTGCAAACATTAATAGAACGTTACTTTTTAATCATTCTGCAAACATTAATAGAACGTTACTTGTTACTTTTTAATCATTCTGCAAACATTAATAGAACGTTACTTTTTATCATTCTGCAAACATTAATAGAACGTTACTTTTTAATCATTCTGCAAACATTAATAGAACGTTACTTTTTAATCATTCTGCAAACATTAATAGAACGTTACTTTTTATCACTCTGCAAACATTAATAGAACGTTACTTTTTATCATTCTGCAAACATTAATAGAACGTTACTTTTTAATCATTCTGCAAACATTAATAGAACGTTACTTTTTATCATTCTGCAAACATTAATAGAACGTTACTTGTTACTTTTTAATCATTCTGCAAACATTAATAGAACGTTACTTGTTACTTTTTAATCATTCTGCAAACATTAATAGAACGTTACTTTTTAATCACTCTGCAAACATTAATAGAACGTTACTTTTTAATCATTCTGCAAACATTAATAGAATGTTACTTTTTATCATTCTGCAAACATTAATAGAACGTTACTTGTTACTTTTTAATCATTCTGCAAACATTAATAGAACGTTACTTTTTAATCACTCTGCAAACATTAATAGAACGTTACTTGTTACTTTTTAATCATTCTGCAAACATTAATAGAACGTTACTTTTTAATCATTCTGCAAACATTAATAGAACGTTACTTTTTAATCATTCTGCAAACATTAATAGAACGTTACTTTTTATCATTCTGCAAACATTAATAGAACGTTACTTTTTAATCATTCTGCAAACATTAATAGAACGTTACTTTTTAATCATTCTGCAAACATTAATAGAACGTTACTTGTTACTTTTAATCATTCTGCAAACATTAATAGAACGTTACTTTTTAATCATTCTGCAAACATTAATAGAACGTTACTTTTTAATCATTCTGCAAACATTAATAGAACGTTACTTTTTAATCATTCTGCAAACATTAATAGAACGTTACTTTTTATCATTCTGCAAACATTAATAGAACGTTACTTTTTATCATTCTACAAACATTAATAGAACGTTACTTTTTATCACTCTGCAAACATTAATAGAACGTTACTTTTTATCATTCTGCAAACATTAATAGAACGTTACTTTTTAATCATTCTGCAAACATTAATAGAACGTTACTTGTTACTTTTTAATCATTCTGCAAACATTAATAGAACGTTACTTTTTAATCATTCTGCAAACATTAATAGAACGTTACTTTTTAATCATTCTGCAAACATTAATAGAACGTTACTTGTTACTTTTTAATCATTCTGCAAACATTAATAGAACGTTACTTTTTAATCATTCTGCAAACATAAATAGAACGTTACTTTTTAATCATTCTGCAAACATTAATAGAACGTTACTTTTTAATCATCCTGCAAACATTAATAGAACGTTACTTTTTAATCATTCTGCAAACATTAATAGAACGTTACTTTTTATCATTCTGCAAACATTAATAGAACGTTACTTTTTAATCATTCTGCAAACATTAATAGAACGTTACTTTTTAATCATTCTGCAATCATTAATAGAACGTTACTTTTTAATCATTCTGCAAACATTAATAGAACGTTACTTGTTACTTTTTAATCATTCTGCAAACATTAATAGAACGTTACTTTTTAATCATTCTGCAAACATTAATAGAACGTTACTTGTTACTTTTTAATCATTCTGCAAACATTAATAGAACGTTACTTTTTAATCATTCTGCAAACATTAATAGAACGTTACTTTTTAATCATTCTGCAAACATTAATAGAACGTTACTTGTTACTTTTTAATCATTCTGCAAACATTAATAGAACGTTACTTTTTAATCATTCTGCAAACATTAATAGAACGTTACTTTTTATCACTCTGCAAACATTAATAGAACGTTACTTTTTATCATTCTGCAAACATTAATAGAACGTTACTTTTTATCATTCTGCAAACATTAATAGAACGTTACTTTTTATCATTCTGCAAACATTAATAGAACGTTACTTTTTATCATTCTGCAAACATTAATAGAACGTTACTTTTTAATCATTCTGCAATCATTAATAGAACGTTACTTTTTATCATTCTGCAAACATTAATAGAACGTTACTTTTTAATCATTCTGCAAACATTAATAGAACGTTACTTGTTACTTTTTAATCATTCTGCAAACATTAATAGAACGTTACTTTTTATCATTCTGCAAACATTAATAGAACGTTACTTTTTAATCATTCTGCAAACATTAATAGAACGTTACTTTTTAATCATTCTGCAAACATTAATAGAACGTTACTTTTTATCACTCTGCAAACATTAATAGAACGTTACTTTTTATCATTCTGCAAACATTAATAGAACGTTACTTTTTAATCATTCTGCAAACATTAATAGAACGTTACTTTTTATCATTCTGCAAACATTAATAGAACGTTACTTGTTACTTTTTAATCATTCTGCAAACATTAATAGAACGTTACTTGTTACTTTTTAATCATTCTGCAAACATTAATAGAACGTTACTTTTTAATCATTCTGCAAACATTAATAGAATGTTACTTTTTATCATTCTGCAAACATTAATAGAACGTTACTTGTTACTTTTTAATCATTCTGCAAACATTAATAGAACGTTACTTTTTAATCACTCTGCAAACATTAATAGAACGTTACTTGTTACTTTTTAATCATTCTGCAAACATTAATAGAACGTTACTTTTTAATCATTCTGCAAACATTAATAGAACGTTACTTTTTAATCATTCTGCAAACATTAATAGAACGTTACTTTTTATCATTCTGCAAACATTAATAGAACGTTACTTTTTAATCATTCTGCAAACATTAATAGAACGTTACTTTTTAATCATTCTGCAAACATTAATAGAACGTTACTTGTTACTTTTAATCATTCTGCAAACATTAATAGAACGTTACTTTTTAATCATTCTGCAAACATTAATAGAACGTTACTTTTTAATCATTCTGCAAACATTAATAGAACGTTACTTTTTAATCATTCTGCAAACATTAATAGAACGTTACTTTTTATCATTCTGCAAACATTAATAGAACGTTACTTTTTATCATTCTACAAACATTAATAGAACGTTACTTTTTATCACTCTGCAAACATTAATAGAACGTTACTTTTTATCATTCTGCAAACATTAATAGAACGTTACTTTTTAATCATTCTGCAAACATTAATAGAACGTTACTTGTTACTTTTTAATCATTCTGCAAACATTAATAGAACGTTACTTTTTAATCATTCTGCAAACATTAATAGAACGTTACTTTTTAATCATTCTGCAAACATTAATAGAACGTTACTTGTTACTTTTTAATCATTCTGCAAACATTAATAGAACGTTACTTTTTAATCATTCTGCAAACATAAATAGAACGTTACTTTTTAATCATTCTGCAAACATTAATAGAACGTTACTTTTTAATCATCCTGCAAACATTAATAGAACGTTACTTTTTAATCATTCTGCAAACATTAATAGAACGTTACTTTTTATCATTCTGCAAACATTAATAGAACGTTACTTTTTAATCATTCTGCAAACATTAATAGAACGTTACTTTTTAATCATTCTGCAATCATTAATAGAACGTTACTTTTTAATCATTCTGCAAACATTAATAGAACGTTACTTGTTACTTTTTAATCATTCTGCAAACATTAATAGAACGTTACTTTTTAATCATTCTGCAAACATTAATAGAACGTTACTTGTTACTTTTTAATCATTCTGCAAACATTAATAGAACGTTACTTTTTAATCATTCTGCAAACATTAATAGAACGTTACTTGTTACTTTTTAATCATTCTGCAAACATTAATAGAACGTTACTTTTTAATCATTCTGCAAACATTAATAGAACGTTACTTTTTATCACTCTGCAAACATTAATAGAACGTTACTTTTTATCATTCTGCAAACATTAATAGAACGTTACTTTTTAATCATTCTGCAAACATTAATAGAACGTTACTTGTTACTTTTTAATCATTCTGCAAACATAAATAGAACGTTACTTTTTAATCATTCTGCAAACATAAATAGAACGTTACTTTTTAATCATTCTGCAAACATTAATAGAACGTTACTTTTTGTCACTCTGCAAACATTGAACGTTACGTCTGAATATTATTAAAGACCAGCTAACTTTGCATGAAGGTTCTCCTAACGTTACTGGGGAACGTTCCCTGTCCGCTGGGAATAAACAGATGCGGTTCAAACATCTGGGCTTGTCCTGATTTTGACCTCTTTGCCTGAGATTTAATCTGCTGATCTGCTCTGGATTAAAATCCACAAACGCTCCAGTTGTACAACGCCGAGAGATTAATAAGAGAAGTGTGTGAGCGTCTCTCTATCTGTCTGCGTTCTTGTTTTCTTTGGGTTCCCCTGAAGACCTGCAGCTCCGGCGCCAGACACTTCAGCCATATAATCAGTATTGATCGTGTATTATTACTCAGAGTCTGTTCTTCAGTCCAGAGCTCCATTATGCCGATGAGTAGAAGCTTCTGGATGCATTTATTGCATAAATGATAGAAGAATCTGAGCATCTTCAGCTCACCGTGAGATTGACCCGTTTGTTTTACTCGTCTGACAAGCTTTACTGAACATCTCTGGAGATGAACTGGAGATTTCTGCTCATTGCACACAGATCGAGGCTCAATGCGAATATGAGCTGCTCCATGTCCATGTTAATGGTTTTCAAATCATCTGAGCTTCTGAGTCTCCTGCAGTGAAGTGTGTGATTGGATGATTGTGATGAAGTGTGTGATTGGATGATTGTGATGAAGTGTGTGATTGGATGATTGTGATGAAGTGTGTGATTGGATGATTGTAATGTTCGGCGTGTTTCCACATGATCACGGCGCTGGGATTCATTGACTGATAATGAGACTCGTGTGTGTGAATCTTCTTCCAGAGGTTTCAGTACGATGAAAAGCTGGAGGAGGAACGTCATATACATGCACACATATATATATATATATATATATATATATATATATATATATATATATATATATGCATGTATATGACGTTCCTCCTCCAGCTTTTCATATATATATATATAT
This sequence comes from Scardinius erythrophthalmus, assembly GCF_964197995.2. Classification (NCBI taxonomy): domain Eukaryota; kingdom Metazoa; phylum Chordata; class Actinopteri; order Cypriniformes; family Leuciscidae; genus Scardinius; species Scardinius erythrophthalmus. Next base: position 33,679,655 of record NC_138242.1, on the reverse strand, counting down.
ATATATATATATATATATATATATATATATTCAGCTCTTATTGCACATCTGTGTTTTGTTTTCATACTGTATGTTCAAATATCAATTTTCTTTGCAAAGGAATGCAAAGCTTTCTACTTTTCCAAATTAATTCTTAATCTTTTTGGGTTTATGACTTAAGCTGGAATTGATGAAGCTTCCTGAACTTCCCAGAAATGTTGTTTTAGTATCATTAATATACTATTGTAATATTTAGTAATATTTTGAGTTAGGTTTTATTGTTATATTTTCTGCCTTTATTTTAATTTGAGTTAACCCTTCAGTAATTTAGTGTTTTTCATTTTTTATTAGTTTATTAGCTTTAACTAACATTAAAATGAAGGCTTAGTAATGTGTGTGTGTGTGTGTGTGTATATATATATATATATATATATATATATATATATATATATATATATATATATTAGTTGCAAAGTCAATTAATTTTAATACATTTTAGTTCAAATTTGAGCAATTTTTTTTATTATAAAATTATGATTTTGTGTTTATTTCAGTATTTTAGTATATATATTTATTTTTTGTAATTTTAGTTCTTCATCTTAAACTACATGAAAATTAGAAAGATTGTCTTGGTAAACTTGGTAAGTTTAAGTTTTACTATAATTTTGTTAAAAAAATTATTGATATTTGATTAATTTTGACTTTTTTCGAAAAATATTTATACTTAATGTTTATAAAAACATTTAATATTTTTATTCAATACTTCTCAATTTTATTTCAGTTAGCTTCTTTATTTCAATTAACATAAATGTATATATATATATTATACATATAAATATATACACTGTCCTGAAGTGTATCTGTGATCGCTGGTGTTCAGAGGTTTACAGACAGAGCCGTGATGTGTGTGTGTGTGTGTGTGTGTGTGTGTGTGTGTGTGTGTGTGTGTGTGTGTGTGTTTGCTGGAGCGTTTGGGTCAGCGTGAGGCCGAATCTCTCGTCTGACGCTGTGAGAATCTCACGGGTTGATAACTCTGACTGTAGGGGACAGAAATAAACTGTGAGTTCGAGAAGTGTGTGGGTTCTTCTGTGTAAAATCATTCTCTCTCTCACCGTGTGAAACACACACACACACACACACACACACACACTCTCGCAGTGCAGCTGCACATGTTTATATTCATCAGTTTCTGAGATCTGACCTCTGGTTTTCCCTGCAGACGATCTGCATCTGAGCTCAGGCTCTCATCTGGTGTGTTCAGAGAATAATGCTCGACTCGTTCGTGTGTGTGTCGTCCTCCTGATGCTCCAGGTTCAACACTAGCGCTAAGATCTGTGTGTCATCTGAGACGCGCATCTGTTTACTCCTGGAAATCATTCTGACCGGTCCTTCGGTCTAAACAAACAAACAAACGAACATGAATGTCATGCAGTAATTCTCTTATAATGGAAGAGTTTAGGGAAAGCTGTTCCTCCCTGTTTATAAGCAGATATATGAAGCTTTACCTGTGGTGAAAATCCAGCATTTAATGTTGTTTATGTGTCTATGTGGTGTTATTAATCTGCTTTTAGACAAACCATGTGTAAATTCATAAGTCGACAGCATTGCTGAGTATTTCCTCCTTAAAACTGCAGTGAACCAAAGACAGTCTCAAAAACACGCTTTGAAATCGCTGGTGTTTCTGACGTCACAAACTACCTTGTAACCAATCAGATCAACGTGTGATCGTCAACCAGTGGATCTCTGAGCTGAGTGAGTGAGTGGAGGCGGGGCTCATTTGCATATTCATAGAACCGCGCATACTAAATGAGGCGAGGGTGTCGAGTTACATTCAAGATATTATAAGAGGAAAACGTTTAAATATGTCATTTTAAGATCAAAGATGAGTTTTAAGAGACAATTATTGACTACAGGGCGACTTTAATCACTTTAATTATTCAGCAAAATATGTAATTTGAGGTGTAATCTAAAACCTAATGTGTTTACGTCTCAAATCTCAATACTATTATAAACAATACAGAAATTTGACTATAAATAATAATTAGACTATATTTTGTGGGCTTTTTTAGGCACAAAAATGATCATTCTGTTATCATTTACTCATGTTGATTCAAGCCTGTTTGCTTTTCATTCTTCCGAACACAAAAGAAGATATTTCTTCAAAACATCTCCTTTTGGGTTTTTATTGATGTGTTCCTGTGATCTTGATTAGTTTGGAGTGATTGACAGGAGTTGAACTCGTCACAGATGCTGTCATTCAACTAACCTTGGATTATATGCTGTGTGTAACCCCATCAGTACCCAGAATGCTGTGCAGTGAAGGACATGCATGATGGGTAATGTATGTTTATGATCAGAGGTGTTTTGGTGGTTTGATCAGAAGCACATGTCTGTGAACGCATGCCCTGATGCGCTTAGAGTCCAGCCAGAGATTAGAGCGTTTGCAGCACGTCAGTAATCCGTCTGGATCACATCTGATCTGAGCGCTTGTGACGGCAAACACACCGTGTGTTATAAGCACATTTACACACACTGTTCATGTCTTGACCCAGTTGATCGTGTGTACACTGCAACAGAGACCGACTAGATTGGTGTTTTCCTGTGGCGAACTCACCACTGCACTGCTGGAGTCCTCTGGGGTGGTTGCTAGGGTGTTGCTATGGTGTTCTGGGTGGTTGCCAGGGCGTTGCTATGGAGTTCTGGCTCATTGCTAGGGTGTTCTGAGTGGTTGCTATTGTGTTCTACAGAACACCACAAACACAGTACAATCGACATGGGAAAATCTCAGAGTAAAACTGAGAGCTGTGAGAAATATGCCAGATGAGAAGTTTATCTATTATTTTTACTCTTTTAAGTCATTGTATAACTGTATCATCTTTATATCTCTTTTAATTCCTTTTATTACTGTTTTAATTTCCCTTGCTTTTATTTTGTGATTATTTTAATTCCTTTCTGTGTAAAGCACTTTGAGTTACCATAGTGGATGAAATGTGCTATACAAATAAACTTGCCTTGCCTTGTTCTGAATGGTTTCTAGGTCGTTGCCAGGGTGTTGCTATGGCGTTTTGGGTGGTTTCCAAGGCGTTGCTATGGAGGTCTTGCTCATTGCTAGGGTGTTCTGAGTGGTTTCTAGATGGTTGCTAGGGTGTTCTGAATGGTTTCTAGGTTGTTGCCAGGGTGTTGCTATGGTGTTTTGAGTGGTTTCCAAGGCGTTGCTATGGAGGTCTTTCTCATTGCTAGGGTGTTCTGAGTGGTTTCTAGATGGTTGCTAGGGTGTTCTGAATGGTTTCTAGGTCAAGTCAAGTCAAGTCAACTTTATTTATATAGCGCTTTTCACAATACAGATTGTATCAAAGCAGCTTCACAGTATTAAATAAAATAGTACATCAGTGTTTGTTTCTGGTGTAAAACATCCAGGGTGTTGCTATGGTGTTCTGTGTGGTCACCAGGGTGTTCTGAATCGTTTCTGGGTGGTTACCCGGGCGTTGCTATGGAGTTCTGGTTCATTGCTAGGGTGTTCTGAATGGTTTCTAGGTGGTTGCTAGGGTGTTGCTAGGTGATTGTACTGGCCCAAGCCCCCGTCCAGCCCCCACTGCAAGAGCTTTTGTTTTTCATTTAAATGTGTTTACTCCATTCTAGTGCTCTTTATTCTTCATTCTAGTTTTCTGCTCTGCCGGATGTTTGATTGTGTGTAATTTCTGCATCATCATCATCATCATCATCATCAAACAGAATCTCAGTGATAATGGCTGTTAGTAAAGAAGACTCAACATATAGAGCTTGTGTTCGTGACTCAGATGAAGGATGAGACGTCAGATCTCTCAGCATTACTCTTCTTCTTCTCAGAGCTGTTGTGTCTCAGTGTTGTGTTTGTTAGAAGCTCTAGAGTTCGAGACGCTCCCGGTTACACACCGATCGACCCACCTGACATCCACAAACCAGCCGAGCAGCAAATGAGTTTACACACACACACACACACACACACACACACACACGCCCCATACTCACACTCTCTCTGGTGTTCAGAAGATTATCAGAGTATGAAGATGCATTAATGAAGCCGAGTCTCAACAGCAGCCAATCAGAGTGACGTTTGACGTGTGATTGACAGCTGGCCTGAACTCGTCGTCTGTGATGCGCTTCTGCTCTGTTAGACTGATGCTGTGTGTGTCCTTGTGCAGATGCATGATGGGAAGGCAGGACTCATCTACATGCACAGCAGACCCTCAGCCATTAAAGGAGCAGCAGGGAGACGTGTGTGCGTGTGTGTGTGTGTGTGTGTGTGTGTGTGTGTGTGTGTGTGTGTGTGTGTGTTAAACGCTCTTCTGAGGATCACAGACGGATGCAGATGGCAGAAATCACAGCTTGTGATAAACCCGTGTGTTTAAAGTGACACATGGTCACATGACACATGTTTCAAGGCTGAATTATGTTGTTACGCTATTATTGGATTTAGTGGCTGGTAATCTTGAATCAGAATATCTTTCCCTCTCTCTTCACCTCTTCTCTTCTCTGATGACGAGGGCGGGGCTATAACCTGTCACTCACATGAGATCAGCCAATAGCAAACCACAACCATCCAATCAATTCCCCACAAACACAATCAAGCCCCGCCCACATTTGTTCTTGTTCCAGAAGTGTTTCTTTCGGATATATGGAACAATAGGAAAGAGAAGACAAGTGCAAATATCATTTCATGCGACTTTGTCTTTGGCTGTGTCCGAAATCACAAAAGTATGTTCGGTAACACTTTATTTTACAGTGTCCTTGTTACATGTAACAGTAAATTATGCATAATTACATGCAACTAACCCTCATCCAAACCCTAATCCTACCCTAACCCTATAGTAAGTACATGTAGGTAATTATTATTACTCAATACTGAAATGTATAATTACACTGTAACAATGACACCTTAAAATAAAGGTTACACTTAGGGTTAGGTTAGGGTTAGGGTTTGGTTGAGGGTTAGTTGCATGTAGGGACACTGTAAAATAAAGTGTTACCAAATTAAGTGTAACTGTGGTCTAGTGTAAATGTGTGTAGTATGAATGTAATCCGGACGCAATACATTCGCCATTGTTTATTACTTTTGTTTCACTAGTCTGTGATTTCAGATGCAGCTTTTGTTTACCATATTTGTACGTTTTTTATATCTAGTAGGCTATGTCCTAAAGATATCACAAACGTGTTATTGTAGCCTACTATGACTTTTTTATTTATAATGTATTTTTATCGGTGAGTGTGCGTGCGCGCGTGCGCGTGTGTGATAAATAAAGTGAGCTATAGATATTAGTGATGAGTCAGCACACTGGTTTAACCCTGTGTGTTCTGCACTGCTCTGAACTCGACCGACACACACACACACACACACCAGACCGACACTAGTGACCGGAGCTTCAGGACACGGGTGAGTTACACGCATTACTACAGGAGGATCAGCCTCTAGTGCCTAAATAAAGCTGTTCGAGTGTGTGATGCGCAGTACGGGAGTGTGTGTGTGTGTGTGTGTGTGTGTGTGTGTGTGTGTGTGCAGTCAGTCTGTCGTCTCGCGCACCGGGAAGCAGCAGCATCATCATCAGAGCCGGTAAACACCCGTTCATCCTTCAGTCTCGTGTGTGTGTGTGTGTGTGTGTGTGCAATGGGAGTAACACCACAGCTACATCATTTATGTGTGTGTGCGTGTGTCCTTAATCATTAAGCAGAACTCATAGAAATAGTTTTAGGCTATATGTGTGTGGAATTTGATTGACAGTCATCATGATGACACAAGCGCGTGCCTGTCATTGAATCCCTCTCGCGCGCTCTCGTCTATGTGACTGTATGTGATGCATCTGCATGTTGTGCATCCGCGGGTTTCGTGGTCACATGATGTGAGTTTATGAATATGAACTTCGCTGGTGCCGGTTTCATTTTTGTGGTTCTGCAATGCGGTGGGTGTGGCCTGCGCGTGCACGCGAAATGCCGGCGTGACGTCACTCGCGGCCGTGATGACGCGATGAAGCCCGCAGAACTTACAGTGTGTGTGTGTGTGTGTGTGTGTGTGTGTGTGTGTGCGAGGTGAGAAATACACTGACAGGAATTATCTTAATTTTCCAAAATCCTAAGGGAATTCGGATGTCATAACATCACAAGCAGGTCAAATACGATCAGAAAAATACAGTTATTGGTGATATTGCATTCCTTTAGGATTTTTTTGGGAAGAGAATTGATGATTAATATTCATGTGAATTTTTTATTTATATGCAGAAATGCAGAGTGTATATAATGCCATTAAAGTACAGCATTGACAGTTCTGTGTAATGTCTACTCTTATTATTATTAATCAATAGGACATTATTAGTCATAACCAGCATCATAACTCATCTACAGTGGATTTATGTGTATTGTTTTCATCAAACTCACTGAAGGCGGCTGCTGACACGTCATTTATTCAGTTAAGCAGACATAATGAATGTTGGCATTGATTACAGCTCATGCTCAGCTCGTTTATTGTTTTAACGTGCATAGAAACGCTGCAGATCTAAAGGTCAGTTTGTGGGATTTGATGTTCATTGTTCCTGCAGTATGACTTTATGAAGTGTGTGTGTGATTCTTTGATTTCAATCTCAGAAAGCTCGTACAGTGACAGCCGTACAAATGTTTGTCTGTCCCCCGTTTAGCAGACGTCTCGTGAGATCAGACGGAAGAACAGCTTCTATTTCTGACTGTAATTCGGAGCGCCGCTCGACTCGGCCTAGATTCAGGGATTGTTCTGGTTCTCGTCGCTCTTATCGGACAGTTCTGTGTTCAGGAACAAAAGGACTTTATACACTAATGTGAATTATTTCACATATCTCATCCCAAAATCAAAAGGAAAAATACAAAATGTTATTTTTCTTAAGGAAAATGAGAATCCTATTTTAATTCCATTAATTCCATTTGCACGTTATATTCATTACATTACTCATTACTTTAATGCATCTAGACGTTTTATGTACTTTTATAATTATACGTTAATAATTGTCATTTTTCTCAATGCTGATTCACATTGTACAACCACCCAGTAACACACTAAAAACCACTCAGAGCACCCTAGCAACTGCATAGCAACACCCTAGCAATCACCTAAGAACACCCTACTAAAACCCATGCAGAACACCTTAGCAGCTGCATAGCAACACCCTAGCAACCCCCTAGTAACGCACTAAAATCACTCAGAACACATCAGCAACTGCATAGCAACACCCTAGCAACCACCTAGTAACGCACTAAAATCACTCAGAACGTTATAGCATGTTATTATTATTTATAATATATATATTATATATTATGTTATATATTACGTTATTATTACAGAACATTATTATTATTATTATTATTATTATTTCTGATCACATCACTGAGGTGTTTCTGTGTCTTTGACCTGCCAGCACTGATCGTCTATCAGAACACAATAATAAAGTTATTCTTGATGAATACTGGACTCATGAATAATGCATGAGGGGGATCTCACTGCGGTGTCAGTGCTGGGTTTATTAGTCGCCGGCGTGTTCTAGACCACAGAGAGGAACGGGGGGTTAAGGTGACGTCTGTGTGTGTGAAAGCATTGTGAGCTCTTGAAGACACATGGCTGCATCGGAGCAGCTGATTGGCTGAGAGCCTCCGGCGTGTCCTTTGCAGAGAGACAGAGACACATCTCAAGGACTAACAGACTAAATCCAAACCAGATCCTCAGACCAGAAACCACAACAAACCATTGTGGCAGTTCAGTGGTGAATCTGAGGCTAATAACTATAATACGATACTGTATTCATGCATTATTATGCTTAAGAATATGTAGCATGGTTTTCTATGGTATGTTTTCATGGTAATAATACTATAAAAATATGAAATATTGCATTTTTTATAATGCAGTCTTGTGTTGGTTTTGTCGTGTTATGGTGATGTGTTAGAGCAAGGTTTCCCCAAACATGAGAGAAAGCTTATAATACAGTCAAACCAAAAATTACTCAGACACCAGATATCATTTTTTATATTTTTTTTACTAGTGTGATCAGGACACTATAGTTCATTTATGTAAGTGAGGAGAGCAAAATAAAGGAAACTGTGACATATTCAAATATTCTTCATACAGTGACTAACAGTAAAATTATAATAATTTGGGACCAAAAATTATGTTTTGCTAAGTGTGTTTTCTTTAATTGCTAATGCTCTTTTTACACACAGACTGAACACAATGAAGCATTGCTTGGTGATTGGTTGAGCTAAACTGGTATTATCTAATTGTGGAGTTAAATTTAACAGCTGACAGATATTCAACATAATTCATGTGTGAGACAGTCTAACAGAAGGACGGACAAAACCAGTCAAATATCAACTGAGTTCTTGTCATGTTTTATTACCATTCTCTAAACTACAGTGAATAAACTGATAATGTGAGAAATGTTGAAGGAGTCTGAATATATTTTGGTTTGACTGTAATTAAATCATAAAAATGTATTTTGACAGACTGTGTTTACCATGGTACAGTTTTGTAACGGAGCGTGTCTGAATGAGCATGACGCTCATTAGTTTATAAACGTGCTGCTGAATATCACAGACGCGCCTCAGAAACATCTGAATATCTGCAGAGTCATTTACAGTGAGATCTGTGAAGCCGCTGGAACTGGTCACGCCTGAAAAACAGAAACAGACTTGAGTTGAGCTTTAAACTCCAAATCAGCAGAGAGCTTCAACAATCAGCAACACACTAAACCCACTCAGATCACATAAACAACTGCATAGAAACTCCCCAGAAGCACAAATAATCACTCAAAACACACTTCAGCAACCGCATAGCAACACCCTGGAAACCACTCAGAACGCCTTAGCAACTGCATAGCAACACACCGGCTTCCACCTCGGAAAAAAATAAAAAACACTCAAAACATCTCAGAAACTGCATAGCAACACCTTAGCAACCACTCAGAACACACTTTAGCTAAAAACTGAAAAAAACCACCCAGAACACCTTAACAACCGCATAGCAACACCCTGGCAACCACCTAGGAACGCACTAAAAATGATTTAAAACACACTTTAGCACCTGCATATTAACTTTACTTTATTTATTTATATAGCGCTTTTCACAATACAGATTGTATCAAAGCAGCTTCACAGTATTAAATAAAATAGTACATCAGTGTATGTTTCTGGTGTAAAACATCCACGTTTGGTAATGCAGATCAATAGCACTGTTGAATCGATTAATCAAATTAAGTATCCCCAACTGAGCAAGCCAAAGGCAACAGTGGCAAGGAACCGAAAAACTCCATCAGGTGACCTAATGGAGAAAAAAAAACCTTGGGAGAACCCAGGCTCAGTCGGGGGCCAGTTCTCCTCTGGCGTTTATGAAGTAGAGACCGGATTAAACTGTAAGATTAAAATATTATATGAATGCCTGGCTGAAGAGATGCGTCTTTAATCTAGTTTTAAACTGGGAGAGCGAATCTGAGCAACGAACAGTATCAGGAAGACTATTCCAGAGTTTTGGTGCTAAATGTGAAAATGCTCTCCCTCCTTTGGTGGATCTGGATATCCTAGGTATGACCAGAAGCCTCGAATTTAGTGATCTTAAAGAGCGCGATGGATTATAGGGCGATAGAAGATCCGTTAAATAAACTGGAGCTAAGCCGTTTAGGGCTTTATAAGTCAGTAGCAATACCTTGTAATTAATACGGAACTTTATAGGTAACCAATGTAGTGATGATAAAATTGGTGTTATATGGTCAAACTTTCTTGATCTAGTAAGAACTCTAGCGGCGGCATTTTGGACTAACTGTAGCTTGTTTATTGAGGATGCAGGACAACCAGCTAATAAAGCATTACAGTAATCTAGTCTCGAGGTCATGAATGCATGAACTAGCTTTTCTGCATCAGAAACAGATAGCATGTTACGTAATTTAGCAATATTTCTAAGGTGAAAAAAGGCTGTTTTTGTAACATATGAAATATGATTTTCAAAAGACAAGTTACAATCTAATATAACACCCAGGTCTTTTACTGTAGAGGATAAAGTAACAGGACACCCTACTATGTTAAAGTTGTATTGAAGGAGGTTTTGTGGGCGGTTTTTTGAACCGATAAGTATTACCTCTGTCTTATCTGGATTTAATAAAAGAAAATTGTGCGTCATCCAATCTTTTATATCTTTAACACACTCTGTCAATTTGGATAATTTAGCGTTTTCATCCGGCCGTGATGAAATATATAGTTGAGTGTCATCAGCATAACAATGGAAACTAATTCCATGTTTCCTTATAATATTTCCAAGTGGCAGCATATATATTGAGAATAATAGAGGGCCTAACACAGGTCCCTGCGGCACTCCATAGTTTACTAGAGTTATGATCGATTTTTCTCCGTTTAAATAGACAAAATGGTAGCGGTCAGATAGGTATGATCTGAACCAGCTTAATGCTTGTCCTTGAACACCGGTATAGTTTTGTAGCCGATCTAAGAGTATTGTGTGATCTATAGTATCGAACGCAGCACTAAGATCAAGTAAAACTAATATTGAGATACAGCCTTGGTCAGAAGCTAAGAGTAAATCATTTGTGATTTTAACGAGCGCAGTTTCAGTGCTATGATGCGGCCTGAATCCAGACTGAAACTTTTCATAGGTGTCATTTTCTTGTAAGAAAGAGCCCAGTTGAGCGGACACAACTTTTTCTAATATTTTGGACATAAAAGGAAGATTTGAAATGGGTCTATAATTTGCTAGGTTATTTGGGTCTAATTGTGGTTTCTTAATTAGTGGTTTTATAACTGCCAATTTAAATGTTCTTGGAACATGACCTAAAGATAAAGACGAGTTAATAATATTGAGGAGAGGCTCTTCCACTACAGGTAACACTTCTTTCAATAGTTTAGTTGGTATGGGATCTAATAAACATGTTGTTGTTTTAGAGGAAATGATAAATTTATTTAACTCTTTTTGTTCTATAGTTGTAAAGCACTGTAATTGTTCTTGCGGGGTGATAATTGAGGCTGAATTATAAGGCGCGATTGAGGATTGAACGTTTACAATTGTGGATCTGATGTTTTCTATTTTCTCAGTGAAAAAATTCATGAAATCATTACTACTAAACTGTAACGGAATATTTTGTTCAGGTGACGCTTGTTTATTTGTTAGTCTAGCCACGGTGTTAAATAAGAACCTAGGATTGTTTTGGTTATTTTCTATTAGTTTGCGGAGATGCTCAGCCCTGGCCGCTTTTAGGGCCTTTTTATAGCGTGACGTACTGTCTTTCCAAGCGATTCTAAAAACCTCTAAATTAGTTTGTTTCCATTTACGCTCTAAATTACGGGTTTCTCTCTTTAGAACACGAGTAGTATTGTTGTACCATGGTGCTTTACTTTTCTCTCTGACCTTTTTTAGTCTCATAGGTGCAACAATATCCCATTTTCCAGAGAGAACGGTGCTCATAGTACTGGTTAGTTCGTCTAGTTCATCTGTTTGTTTAGGTTCAGGCAGCAGCTGAGACAGATCCGATAAGCAATTTGAAAAATTATCTATGGTGGATGGAAGGATTGTTCTGCCTAATCGATAACGCGGCGCAGCATGATATATTACAGGAGTACGTAATATGCAAGTTACCATGTAATGGTCAGTTACATCATCACTTTGCGGAATGATATCTATATCGGTTGGATCGGTTCCATGTGATATAATTAAATCGAGTGTATGATTAAAACGATGAGTCGGTCCGGTAACGTTTTGCTTAACCCCAAAGGAGTTTAATAAGTCTATAAACGCAGCCCCTAACGTATCATTTTGATTATCTACGTGTATGTTAAAATCTCCAACAATTAATATTTTATCGACATTGACCAATAGATCTGAGAGAAAATTTGCAAATTCTTTTAGGAAATCAGCGTAGCAACCACCTCGGAACAGGCTAAAAACCACTCAGAACACCTTAACAACCGCATAGCAACACCCTGGCAACCACCCTTACACCGCCAGCACAGTTAAACGCCTCACGCTCACTTCAGAAGATCTAGTCCAGCATCTGACGACAGCAATCGAGAGTCTGATGAGCATCTTCCTGTTTCAGGAGTTAAACACTGATTATTCATTCAGCTCACGCACACACACACACACACACACACACACGCACACACACACACTCACTCACTCAACACTCACACACACACACACGCACACACACACACACACACGCACACACACACACACACACACACACACACACACACACACACACACACACACGCACACATACACACTCACTCACTCAACACTCACACACACACACACGCACACACACACACACACACACACACACACACACACACACACACACACACACACACACACGAGTCCCACAGTGGCAGAATCTATATTTGTCCTCCTCTACAGAAATGAAAGACTCATTCTAATGAAGGACAGGAAACGCATCGCGACTGCTTCCTGTTTGCACTGTTTGATGTGATGAAGAGCTTTCATCTTCCTCATCCGATGGGATTCTCTCACCTTTCCCTCATTTGATCTTCTGCTCTTTGCTCTCTTCATCCCAGAGTTCTCTGTCTGTTTGCATGATACACAGATGCATTTGTTGAGCCATAAAACAGTTTTTGTCTGCATCTTAATGCCGTTCCCATAATGCCTTTGATCCGAAGCGTCTGTGCGGATCAGTGTTACACGCTGTCCTACAGAGGAAAGACAAAGTGAACATTAATATTCATGATCCTGTGCATCATTCGTCATGATCACACTAACGGGAATCAGTAGGAAATGGATTATGAATGTTAAATTCATCTTATCTGATCGTCTGTGAGCAGAATCACATTCATATTTACTCAGAGTAAAGTTCTCCTTAAAACATCAGAGCTTGACACTGAGGTCAGAGGTCATGCTGAGTTGTATTTAAAGGAGTAGTTAATTGCTGTGATCTCAGTGTCATGTTGCAGATGCTGATGTGTGTTTGTCTCTGATCACAGTTTGATCTGACATGACGACAGAAACGGAGAGTAAAGCAGAGCAGCAGGAGGCCGGTGTGGCTCCGCCCCCTTTAGCTCCACCCCCTTTGGCCCCGCCCCTCGGCGACCAGCTTCCCCCGGCCGACGCCCACAGCACACCTGTCAGGAAACAACAGGTACATCTTCTGATCGTCACGGTAACGCTACAGTATACATCGCATGTTTTTATTTTTGCTAAAAGTTCAAGATTAACAACAGGCCGAACTATTAAATCCAACTGCCATTTATTTTCAGATATAATCATTTTTCAAATAAAAAAGGAGTTTGATATTATGAAACACTCTCCCTCACACATTCTCTCTCTCTCTCTCTCTCTCTCTCTCTCTCTCTCACACACACACACACACACACACACACACACACACACACACACACACACACACACACACACACACACACACACACGCATTCCTATTATTCCATACGCATAATGGCTTTTACTGAGCTAATAACATTTTCTATCCCAGAACCCTAACCCTTCCTTTCACAGAGAATTTTCTGTATTTTTACATTTTTAATAAAAAAATAATTTAGTATGTTTATTTAGAGTTTTGAATTACAAGGATCGGCAATTCCTCATAATATAGGGGGCGTGGCCAGAAACCTGAATACACACCACAATATAAGGACAATGCAATGTAGGTCAAACCAGCACACACACACACACACACACACTGGTGTCAGTGTCTGATTGTGTGTGTTTCTCTGTGACGTCAGGCCGGGGAGCGTGAGGTGGGCGGAGTCCCGCAGGGGAAAGCCAATCAGCTGCCGGCCGAGGACGACGGCTCCTCCCACTGGTCCTCCTCCAGCAAACTCACCCGATCTCCTGTGAAAGTGATCAGGAAACCCAAGAACATGCAGTGCAAGATCTCACTGCTCGACGGCTCCGACTACACCTGCGTGGTGGAGGTGAGACTCACACACACACACACACACACACACACACACACACACACACACACACACACACACACACCTGCGTGGTGGAGGTGAGACTCACACACACACACACACACACACACCTGCGTGGTGGAGGTGAGACTCACACACACACACACACACCTGCGTGGTGGAGGTGAGACTCACACACACACACACACACACACACACACACACACACACACACACACCTGCGTGGTGGAGGTGAGACTCACACATACACACACACACACACACACACACACCTGCGTGGTGGAGGTGAGACTCACACACACACACATGCGTGGTGGAGGTGAGGCTCACACACACACACACACACCTGCGTGGTGGAGGTGAGACTCACACACACACACACACACACACACACACACACACCTGCGTGGTGGAGGTGAGACTCACACACACACACACACACACACACACACACACACACACACACACACACACACACACACACACCTGCGTGGTGGAGGTGAGACTCACACACACACACACACACACACACACACCTGCGTGGTGGAGGTGAGACTCACACACACACACACACACCTGCGTGGTGGAGGTGAGACTCACACACACACACACACACACACACACACACACACACACACACCTGCGTGGTGGAGGTGAGACTCACACATACACACACACACACACACACACACACACACACCTGCGTGGTGGAGGTGAGACTCACACACACACACATGCGTGGTGGAGGTGAGGCTCACACACACACACACACACCTGCGTGGTGGAGGTGAGACTCACACACACACACACACACACACACACACACACACCTGCGTGGTGGAGGTGAGACTCACACACACACACACACACACACACACACACACACACCTGCGTGGTGGAGGTGAGACTCTCACACACACACACACACACACACACACACACACACACACCTGCGTGGTGGAGGTGAGACTCACACACACACACACACACACACACCTGCGTGGTGGAGACTCACACACACACACACACACACACCTGCGTGGTGGAGGTGAGACTCACACACACACACACACACACACTATTTGTGTCTGTAGATGTTTAAAGTGAGTTTGGGTCAGAAGTCTTTACACACACCAAACTTCATATATATATATCTGTATTCTGAAGGTTTATGGTAAAAGTGTATTTGTTTTGTCTGTTGAAAATGAGCAGCGAGGCGGATTAGCTGAGGTGACGTGACGCTAACGCTAGCAGACAAGCCTTATGCTTTAAGGCTTAATATAATTTAAACGGATGAGTTATAAAAACACCCCCCCCCCCACACACACACACACAGTCGTCATGAAGAGCAACATTAGCTATAAAGACCAAAACCACTTTTTGCACCAGACTGTAAACGTGTTTCTGCTGTAAAGTTGGCCATTTTAACATGCGTGTCTATGGGATTGAGTCTCTTCTGCAGCCGGCCTCTAGTGGCCAGTGGATGAACTGCAGTTTAACTCTTCAGTGTTGGATTAAAGAGAGAGACGGGAAGGTTAACGCTTGGTTTTAATACACTACTGACTAACTCAACCAGGCCCCGCCCCTTTATTCTGCTTAATATGATTATTTCTCTCTCTACAGAAGCGTGATAAAGGTCAGGTTCTATTCGATAAAGTCTGTGAACATCTCAATCTCCTGGAGAAAGATTACTTCGGAATCACTTTCCGTGACGTGGAGAATCAAAAGGTACAGTGAGATTCACACAGATGCAGTGAAGCTTTGAACACTGATTCAGTGAGTCGTGATTCATCTGAACGATTCGTTTCAGAACTGGCTGGATCCTTCCAAAGACATGAAGAAGCAGATCAGAGGTGAAGTTCTCTCGGATAAACATCTGTCCTGTCCTCATGTGCTGCGTCTGAACTCCATGGGTTTTTTCCCTCAGGTGTCGCCTGGAATTTCTCATTTAACGTGAAGTTTTATCCTCCTGAACCGGCGCTGCTTTCTGAAGACATCACCAGGTCCGACTCATTCACACTCATGCACAACAGATCTATCACACACACTACCAGTCAGAGGTTTCGGATCGGTACGATTTTTTATGTTTTTAAAAGAAGTCTCTTCTGCTCACCAAGGCTGTGTTTATTTGATTAAAAATACAGTAAAAACAGTGAAATATTATTATAATGTAAATCAGCTGTTTTCTATGTGAATATACAGTAAAGTGTAATTTATTCCTGTGATCAAAGCTGAATTTTCAGCATCATTACTCCAGTCTTCAGTGTCACATGATCCTTCAGAAATCACTCTAATATGAGGATTTGATGATCATTTATGATTATTATGAGTGTTGAAAACAGTTTTATTTCAGGATTCTTTGATGAATAGAAATAAAAAAACAGCATTTTTTCGAAATAGAAGCTTTTGTAACATTAAACTCTACCGTTCGAAAGTTTGAGGTCAGTAAGAATTTTTATTTAATTTTTTGGGGGGAAATAAATAACTTTTATCAATACTTTAATCAAGGATGAATTAAATTGATAAAAATTTACAGTAAAGACATTTATAATGTTACAAAAGATTATATTTCAGATAAATGATGTTCTTTTGAACTTTCTATTCATCAAAGAATCCTGAAATACATTTGTACACAACTGTTTCCAACACTGATAATAATCATAAATGTTTCTTGATCATCAAATCATCATATCAGAGTGATTTCTGAAGGATCATGTGACACTGAAGACTGGAGTAATGATGCGGAAATCAGAGGAATAAATGACATTTTAAAATATATTAAAATAAAAAACAGTTATTTTAAATTGTAATAATATTTCACAATATTTTTGTGAAATTTTGTTACAAAAATTTAAACTTCATTACAAATTAAATTAAAGTAAACAATATTACAAAGTAAACAATATTCCAAAAATTTTTGTTTTGTAATTTTAATTAATTAAACACAGCCTTGGTGAGCAGAAGAGACTTCTTTTAAAACATTAACAATCTTACCGATCCAAAACTTTTGAGTGTCTAATAGAAAATAATAATAATAATAATAATGCGAAGTCCGTCTGTCCGTCAGGTATTACCTGTGTCTGCAGCTGAGGGACGACATCATCTCGGGTCGTCTGCCGTGTTCGTTCGCCACACACACGGTCCTGGGCTCGTACACGGTTCAGTCGGAGCTGGGCGATCACGACCCGGACGAGTACGGCTACGAGTACGTCAGTGAGTTTCGCTTCGCGCCTCATCAGACCAAAGAGATGGAGGAGAAGATCATGGACCTGCACAAGAACTACAAGTGAGGCTCGTCCTCCGGCTAACCGAGGCTAGAGTCAAACATTCGTCCTCCGGCTTCTGTGTTCGGGAATAAACCGAGTCTAGAGTCAAACATTCGTCCTTCTGCCTCTGTGTTCGGGAATAAACCGAGTCTAGAGTCAAACATTCGTCCTCCTGCCTCTGTGTTCGGGAATAAACTGAGTCTAGAGTCAAACATTCGTCCTCCGGCTCCTGTGTTCGGGAATAAACCGAGTCTAGAGTCAAACATTCGTCCTCCTGCCTCTGTGTTCGGGAATAAACCGAGTCTAGAGTCAAACATTCGTCCTTCTGCCTCTGTGTTCGGGAATAAACTGAGTCTAGAGTCAAACATTCGTCCTCCGGCTTCTGTGTTCGGGAATAAACCGAGTCTAGAGTCAAACATTCGTCCTTCTGCCTCTGTGTTCGGGAATAAACCGAGTCTAGAGTCAAACATTCGTCCTTCTGCCTCTGTGTTCGGGAATAAACTGAGTCTAGAGTCAAACATTCGTCCTCCGGCTCCTGTGTTCGGGAATAAACCGAGTCTAGAGTCAAACATTCGTCCTCCTGCCTCTGTTCGGGAATAAACCGAGTCTAGAGTCAAACATTCGTCCTCCTGCCTCTGTGTTCGGGAATAAACCGAGTCTAGAGTCAAACATTCGTCCTCCGGCTCCTGTGTTCGGGAATAAACCGAGTCTAGAGTCAAACATTCGTCCTCCGGCTCCTGTGTTCGGGAATAAACCGAGTCTAGAGTCAAACATTCGTCCTCCGGCTCCTGTGTTCGGGAATAAACCGAGTCTAGAGTCAAACATTCGTCCTCCGGCCTCTGTGTTCGGGAATAAACTGAGTCTAGAGTCAAACATACGTCCTCCGGCTCCTGTGTTCGGGAATAAACCGAGTCTAGAGTCAAACATTCGTCCTCCGGCCTCTGTGTTCGGGAATAAACTGAGTCTAGAGTCAAACATACGTCCTCCAGCTCCTGTGTTCGGGAATAAACCGAGTCTAGAGTCAAACATTCGTCCTCCGGCCTCTGTGTTCGGGAATAAACCGAGTCTAGAGTCAAACATTCTTCCTCCGGCTCCTGTGTTCGGGAATAAACCGAGTCTAGAGTCAAACATTCGTCCTCCTGCTCCTGTGTTCGGGAATAAACCGAGTCTAGAGTCAAACATACGTCCTCCGGCCTCTGTGTTCGGGAATAAACCGAGTCTAGAGTCAAACATTCGTCCTCCGGCTCCTGTGTTCGGGAATAAACCGAGTCTAGAGTCAAACATTCGTCCTCCTGCCTCTGTTTTCGGGAATAACCCGAGTCTAGAGTCAAACATACGTCCTCCGGCTTCTGTGTTCGGGAATAAACTGAGTCTAGAGTCAAACATACGTCCTCCGCCTCCTGTGTTCGGGAATAAACCGAGTCTAGAGTCAAACATTCGTCCTCCGGCCTCTGTGTTCGGGAATAAACCGAGTCTAGAGTCAAACATTCGTTCTCCTGCTCCTGTGTTCGGGAATAAACTGAGTCTAGAGTCAAACATTCGTCCTCCTGCCTCTGTGTTCGGGAATAAACCGAGTCTAGAGTCAAACATTCGTCCTCCTGCCTCTGTGTTCGGGAATAAACCGAGTCTAGAGTCAAACATTCGTCCTCCGGCTTCTGTGTTCGGGAATAAACCGAGTCTAGAGTCAAACATTCGTCCTCCTGCTCCTGTGTTCGGGAATAAACTGAGTCTAGAGTCAAACATTCGTCCTCCTGCCTCTGTGTTCGGGAATAAACCGAGTCTAGAGTCAAACATTCGTCCTCCTGCCTCTGTGTTCGGGAATAAACCGAGTCTAGAGTCAAACATTCGTCCTCCTGCCTCTGTTCGGGAATAAACCGAGTCTAGAGTCAAACATTCGTCCTCCTGCCTCTGTGTTCGGGAATAAACCGAGTCTAGAGTCAAACATTCGTCCTCCTGCTCCTGTGTTCGGGAATAAACCGAGTCTAGAGTCAAACATTCGTCCTCCTGCCTCTGTGTTCGGGAATAAACCGAGTCTAGAGTCAAACATTCGTCCTCCTGCTCCTGTGTTCGGGAATAAACCGAGTCTAGAGTCAAACATTCGTCCTCCTGCTCCTGTGTTCGGGAATAAACTGAGTCTAGAGTCAAACATTCGTCCTCCTGCTCCTGTGTTCGGGAATAAACTGAGTCTAGAGTCAAACATTCGTCCTCCTGCCTCTGTGTTCGGGAATAAACCGAGTCTAGAGTCAAACATTCGTCCTCCTGCCTCTGTTCGGGAATAAACCGAGTCTAGAGTCAAACATTCGTCCTCCTGCCTCTGTGTTCGGGAATAAACCGAGTCTAGAGTCAAACATTCGTCCTCCTGCTCCTGTGTTCGGGAATAAACCGAGTCTAGAGTCAAACATTCGTCCTACTGCCTCTGTGTTCGGGAATAAACCGAGTCTAGAGTCAAACATTCGTCCTCCTGCCTCTGTGTTCGGGAATAAACCGAGTCTAGAGTCAAACATTCGTCCTACTGCCTCTGTGTTCGGGAATAAACTGAGTCTAGAGTCAAACATTCGTCCTCCTGCCTCTGTGTTCGGGAATAAACCGAGTCTAGAGTCAAACATTCGTCCTCCTGCCTCTGTGTTCGGGAATAAACCGAGTCTAGAGTCAAACATTCGTCCTCCTGCCTCTGTGTTCGGGAATAAACCGAGTCTAGAGTCAAACATTCGTCCTTCTGCCTCTGTGTTCGGGAATAAACCGAGTCTAGAGTCAAACATTCGTCCTCCGGCTCCTGTGTTCGAGAATAAACCAAGTCTAGAGTCAAACATTCGTCCTCCTGCCTTTGTGTTCGGGAATAAACCGAGTCTAGAGTCAAACATTCGTCCTTCTGCCTCTGTGTTCGGGAATAAACTGAGTCTAGAGTCAAACATTCGTCCTCCGGCTTCTGTGTTCGGGAATAAACCGAGTCTAGAGTCAAACATTCGTCCTCCTGCCTCTGTGTTCGGGAATAAACCGAGTCTAGAGTCAAACATACGTCCTTCTGCCTCTGTGTTCGGGAATAAACTGAGTCTAGAGTCAAACATTCGTCCTCCGGCTCCTGTGTTCGGGAATAAACCGAGTCTAGAGTCAAATATTCGTCCTCCTGCCTCTGTGTTCGGGAATAAACCGAGTCTAGAGTCAAACATTCGTTCTTCTGCCTCTGTGTTCGGGAATAAACTGAGTCTAGAGTCAAACATTCGTCCTCCGGCTCCTGTGTTCGGGAATAAACCGAGTCTAGAGTCAAACATTCGTCCTCCTGCCTCTGTGTTCGGGAATAAACCGAGTCTAGAGTCAAACATTCGTCCTCCTGCCTCCGTGTTCGGGAATAAACCGAGTCTAGAGTCAAACATTCGTCCTCCGGCCTCTGTGTTCGGGAATAAACCGAGTCTAGAGTCAAACATTCGTCCTCCGGCCTCTGTGTTCGGGAATAAACCGAGTCTAGAGTCAAACATTCGTCCTCCGGCTCCTGTGTTCGGGAATAAACCGAGTCTAGAGTCAAACATTCGTCCTCCTGCCTCTGTGTTCGGGAATAAACTGAGTCTAGAGTCAAACATTCGTCCTCCTGCCTCTGTGTTCGGGAATAAACCGAGTCTAGAGTCAAACATTCGTCCTCCGGCTCCTGTGTTCGGGAATAAACCGAGTCTAGAGTCAAACATTCGTCCTCCTGCTCCTGTGTTCGGGAATAAACTGAGTCTAGAGTCAAACATTCGTCCTCCTGCCTCTGTGTTCGGGAATAAACCGAGTCTAGAGTCAAACATTCGTCCTCCTGCCTCTGTGTTCGGGAATAAACCGAGTCTAGAGTCAAACATTCGTCCTCCTGCCTCTGTGTTCGGGAATAAACCGAGTCTAGAGTCAAACATTCGTCCTCCGGCTCCTGTGTTCGGGAATAAACCGAGTCTAGAGTCAAACATTCGTCCTCCGGCCTCTGTGTTCGGGAATAAACCGAGTCTAGAGTCAATCATTCGTCCTCCGGCTTCTGTGTTCGGGAATAAACCGAGTCTAGAGTCAAACATTCGTCCTCCGGCTCCTGTGTTCGGGAATAAACAGAGTCTAGAGTCAAACATTCGTCCTCCGGCTCCTGTGTTCGGGAATAAACCGAGTCTAGAGTAAAACATTCGTCCTCCGGCCTCTGTGTTCGGGAATAAACCGAGTCTAGAGTCAAACATTCGTCCTCCGGCCTCTGTGTTCGGGAATAAACCGAGTCTAGAGTCAAACATTCGTCCTCCGGCTCCTGTGTTCGGGAATAAACCGAGTCTAGAGTCAAACATTCGTCCTCCTGCTCCTGTGTTCGGGAATAAACCGAGTCTAGAGTCAAACATACGTCCTCCGGTCTCTGTGTTCGGGAATAAACCGAGTCTAGAGTCAAACATTCGTCCTCCGCCTCCTGTGTTCGGGAATAAACCGAGTCTAGAGTCAAACATTCGTCCTCCTGCCTCTGTGTTCGGGAATAAACCGAGTCTAGAGTCAAACATACGTCCTCCGGCCTCTGTGTTCGGGAATAAACCGAGTCTAGAGTCAAACATTCGTCCTCCTGCCTCTGTGTTCGGGAATAAACTGAGTCTAGAGTCAAACATTCGTCCTCCTGCCTCTGTGTTCGGGAATAAACCGAGTCTAGAGTCAAAATTCGTCCTCCGGCTCCTGTGTTCGGGAATAAACCGAGTCTAGAGTCAAACATTCGTTCTCCTGCTCCTGTGTTCGGGAATAAACTGAGTCTAGAGTCAAACATTCGTCCTCCTGCCTCTGTGTTCGGGAATAAACCGAGTCTAGAGTCAAACATTCGTCCTCCTGCCTCTGTGTTCGGGAATAAACCGAGTCTAGAGTCAAACATTCGTCCTACTGCCTCTGTGTTCGGGAATAAACCGAGTCTAGAGTCAAACATTCGTCCTCCTGCCTCTGTGTTCGGGAATAAACCGAGTCTAGAGTCAAACATTCGTCCTACTGCCTCTGTGTTCGGGAATAAACTGAGTCTAGAGTCAAACATTCGTCCTCCTGCCTCTGTGTTCGGGAATAAACCGAGTCTAGAGTCAAACATTCGTCCTCCTGCCTCTGTGTTCGGGAATAAACCGAGTCTAGAGTCAAACATTCGTCCTCCTGCCTCTGTGTTCGGGAATAAACCGAGTCTAGAGTCAAACATTCGTCCTTCTGCCTCTGTGTTCGGGAATAAACCGAGTCTAGAGTCAAACATTCGTCCTCCGGCTCCTGTGTTCGGGAATAAACCAAGTCTAGAGTCAAACATTCGTCCTCCTGCCTTTGTGTTCGGGAATAAACCGAGTCTAGAGTCAAACATTCGTCCTTCTGCCTCTGTGTTCGGGAATAAACTGAGTCTAGAGTCAAACATTCGTCCTCCGGCTTCTGTGTTCGGGAATAAACCGAGTCTAGAGTCAAACATTCGTCCTCCTGCCTCTGTGTTCGGGAATAAACCGAGTCTAGAGTCAAACATACGTCCTTCTGCCTCTGTGTTCGGGAATAAACTGAGTCTAGAGTCAAACATTCGTCCTCCGGCTCCTGTGTTCGGGAATAAACCGAGTCTAGAGTCAAACATTCGTCCTCCTGCCTCTGTGTTCGGGAAGAAACCGAGTCTAGAGTCAAACATTCGTTCTTCTGCCTCTGTGTTCGGGAATAAACTGAGTCTAGAGTCAAACATTCGTCCTCCGGCTCCTGTGTTCGGGAATAAACCGAGTCTAGAGTCAAACATTCGTCCTCCTGCCTCTGTGTTCGGGAATAAACCAAGTCTAGAGTCAAACATTCGTCCTCCTGCCTCTGTGTTCGGGAATAAACCGAGTCTAGAGTCAAACATTCGTCCTCCGGCCTCTGTGTTCGGGAATAAACCGAGTCTAGAGTCAAACATTCGTCCTCCGGCCTCTGTGTTCGGGAATAAACCGAGTCTAGAGTCAAACATTCGTCCTCCGGCTCCTGTGTTCGGGAATAAACCGAGTCTAGAGTCAAACATTCGTCCTCCTGCCTCTGTGTTCGGGAATAAACCGAGTCTAGAGTCAAACAATCGTCCTCCGGCCTCTGTGTTCGGGAATAAACCGAGTCTAGAGTTAAACATTCGTCCTCCGGCTCCTGTGTTCGGGAATAAACCGAGTCTAGAGTCAAACTTTCGTCCTCCTGCTCCTGTGTTCGGGAATAAACCGAGTCTAGAGTCGAACATTCGTCCTCCGGCCTCTGTGTTCGGGAATAAACCGAGTCTAGAGTCAATCATTCGTCCTCCGGCTTCTGTGTTCGGGAATAAACCGAGTCTAGAGTCAAACATTCGTCCTCCGGCTCCTGTGTTCGGGAATAAACAGAGTCTAGAGTCAAACATTCGTCCTCCGGCTCCTGTGTTCGGGAATAAACCGAGTCTAGAGTAAAACATTCGTCCTCCGGCCTCTGTGTTCGGGAATAAACCGAGTCTAGAGTCAAACATTCGTCCTCCGGCCTCTGTGTTCGGGAATAAACCGAGTCTAGAGTCAAACATTCGTCCTCCGGCTCCTGTGTTCGGGAATAAACCGAGTCTAGAGTCAAACATTCGTCCTCCTGCTCCTGTGTTCGGGAATAAACCGAGTCTAGAGTCAAACATACGTCCTCCGGCCTCTGTGTTCGGGAATAAACCGAGTCTAGAGTCAAACATTCGTCCTCCTGCCTCTGTGTTCGGGAATAAACTGAGTCTAGAGTCAAACATTCGTCCTCCTGCCTCTGTGTTCGGGAATAAACCGAGTCTAGAGTCAAAATTCGTCCTCCGGCTCCTGTGTTCGGGAATAAACCGAGTCTAGAGTCAAACATTCGTCCTTCTGCCTCTGTGTTCGGGAATAAACCGAGTCTAGAGTCAAACATTCGTCCTCCTGCCTCTGTGTTCGGGAATAAACCGAGTCTAGAGTCAAACATTCGTCCTCCTGCCTTTGTGTTCGGGAATAAACCGAGTCTAGAGTCAAACATTCGTCCTTCTGCCTCTGTGTTCGGGAATAAACTGAGTCTAGAGTCAAACATTCGTCCTCCGGCTTCTGTGTTCGGGAATAAACAGAGTCTAGAGTCAAACATTCGTCCTCCTGCCTCTGTGTTCGGGAATAAACCGAGTCTAGAGTCAAACATACGTCCTTCTGCCTCTGTGTTCGGGAATAAACCGAGTCTAGAGTCAAACATTCGTCCTCCTGCCTCTGTGTTCGGGAATAAACCGAGTCTAGAGTCAAACATTCGTTCTTCTGCCTCTGTGTTCGGGAATAAACTGAGTCTAGAGTCAAACATTCGTCCTCCGGCTCCTGTGTTCGGGAATAAACCGAGTCTAGAGTCAAACATTCGTCCTCCTGCCTCTGTGTTCGGGAATAAACCGAGTCTAGAGTCAAACATTCGTCCTCCTGCCTCTGTGTTCGGGAATAAACCGAGTCTAGAGTCAAACATTCGTCCTCCGGCCTCTGTGTTCGGGAATAAACCGAGTCTAGAGTCAAACATTCGTCCTCCGGCCTCTGTGTTCGGGAATAAACCGAGTCTAGAGTCAAACATTCGTCCTCCGGCTCCTGTGTTCGGGAATAAACCGAGTCTAGAGTCAAACATTCGTCCTCCTGCCTCTGTGTTCGGGAATAAACTGAGTCTAGAGTCAAACATTCGTCCTCCTGCCTCTGTGTTCGGGAATAAACCGAGTCTAGAGTCAAACAATCGTCCTCCGGCCTCTGTGTTCGGGAATAAACCGAGTCTAGAGTTAAACATTCGTCCTCCGGCTCCTGTGTTCGGGAATAAACCGAGTCTAGAGTCAAACTTTCGTCCTCCTGCTCCTGTGTTCGGGAATAAACCGAGTCTAGAGTCAAACATTCGTCCTCCTGCTCCTGTGTTCGGGAATAAACCGAGTCTAGAGTCAAACATTCGTCCTCCTGCTCCTGTGTTCGGGAATAAACCGAGTCTAGAGTCAAACATTCGTCCTCCTGCCTCTGTGTTCGGGAATAAACCGAGTCTAGAGTCAAACATTCGTCCTCCTGCCTCTGTGTTCGGGAATAAACAGAGTCTAGAGTCAAACATACGTCCTCCGGCCTCTGTGTTCGGGAATAAACCGAGTCTAGAGTCAAACATTCGTCCTCCTGCCTCTGTGTTCGGGAATAAACCGAGTCTAGAGTCAAACATTCGTCCTCCTGCCTCTGTGTTCGGGAATAAACCGAGTCTAGAGTCAAACATTCGTCCTCCGGCTTATGTGTTCGGGAATAAACCGAGTCTAGAGTCAAACATTCGTCCTCCTGCCTCTGTGTTCGGGAATAAACCGAGTCTAGAGTCAATCATTCGTCCTCCTGCCTCTGTGTTCGGGAATAAACCGAGTCTAGAGTCAAACATTCGTCCTCCTGCCTCTGTGTTCGGGAATAAACCGAGTCTAGAGTCAAACATTCGTCCTCCTGCCTCTGTGTTCGGGAATAAACCGAGTCTAGAGTCAAACATTCATCCTCCGGCTCCTGTGTTCGGGAATAAACTGAGTCTAGAGTCAAACATTCGTCCTCCTGCCTCTGTGTTCGGGAATAAACCGAGTCTAGAGTCAAACATTCGTCCTCCTGCCTCTGTGTTCGGGAATAAACTGAGTCTAGAGTCAACATTCGTCCTCCGGCCTCTGTGTTCGGGAATAAACCTAGTCTAGAGTCAAACATTCGTCCTCCTGCCTCTGTGTTCGGGAATAAACTGAGTCTAGAGTCAAACATTCGTCCTCCTGCCTCTGTGTTCGGGAATAAACCGAGTCTAGAGTCAAACATTCGTCCTCCTGCCTCTGTGTTCGGGAATAAACCGAGTCTAGAGTCAAACATTCGTCCTCCTGCCTCTGTGTTCGGGAATAAACCGAGTCTAGAGTCAAACATTCGTCCTCCTGCCTCTGTGTTCGGGAATAAACCGAGTCTAGAGTCAAACATTCGTCCTCCTGCCTCTGTGTTCGGAAATAAACCGAGTCTAGAGTCAAACATTCGTCCTCCTGCCTCTGTTTTCGGGAATAAACCGAGTCTAGAGTCAAACATTCGTCCTCCTGCTCCTGTGTTCGGGAATAAACTGAGTCTAGAGTCAAACATTCGTCCTCCTGCCTCTGTGTTCGGGAATAAACCGAGTCTAGAGTCAAACATTCGTCCTCCTGCCTCTGTGTTCGGGAATAAACCGAGTCTAGAGTCAAACATTCGTCCTCCTGCTCCTGTGTTCGGGAATAAACTGAGTCTAGAGTCAAACATTCGTCCTCCTGCCTCTGTGTTCGGGAATAAACCGAGTCTAGAGTCAAACATTCGTCCTCCTGCCTCTGTGTTCGGGAATAAACCGAGTCTAGAGTCAAACATTCGTCCTCCGGCTCCTGTGTTCGGGAATAAACCGAGTCTAGAGTCAAACATTCGTCCTCCGGCTCCTGTGTTCGGGAATAAACCGAGTCTAGAGTCAAACATTCGTCCTCCTGCCTCTGTGTTCGGGAATAAACCGAGTCTAGAGTCAAACATTCGTCCTCCGGCTCCTGTGTTCGGGAATAAACCGAGTCTAGAGTCAAACATTCGTCCTCCTGCCTCTGTGTTCGGGAATAAACCGAGTCTAGAGTCAAACATTCGTCCTCCTGCCTCTGTGTTCGGGAATAAACCGAGTCTAGAGTCAAACATTCGTCCTTCTGCCTCTGTGTTCGGGAATAAACCGAGTCTAGAGTCAAACATTCGTCCTCCGGCCTCTGTGTTCGGGAATAAACCGAGGCTAGAGTCAAACATTCGTCCTCCGGCTCCTGTGTTCGGGAATAAACCGAGTCTAGAGTCAAACATTCGTCCTCCTGCTCCTGTGTTCGGGAATAAACCGAGTCTAGAGTCAAACATTCGTCCTCCTGCTCCTGTGTTCGGGAATAAACCGAGTCTAGAGTCAAACATTCGTCCTCCTGCCTCTGTGTTCGGGAATAAACCGAGTCTAGAGTCAAACATTCGTCCTCCGGCTCCTGTGTTCAGGAATAAACCGAGTCTAGAGTCAAACATTCGTCCTCCTGCTCCTGTGTTCGGGAATAAACCGAGTCTAGAGTCAAACATTCGTCCTCCTGCTCCTGTGTTCGGGAATAAACCGAGTCTAGAGTCAAACATTCGTCCTCCTGCCTCTGTGTTCGGGAATAAACCGAGTCTAGAGTCAAACATTCGTCCTCCGGCTTCTGTGTTCGGGAATAAACCGAGTCTAGAGTCAAACATACGTCCTCCTGCCTCTGTGTTCGGGAATAAACCGAGTCTAGAGTCAAACATTCGTCCTCCTGCCTCTGTGTTCGGGAATAAACAGAGTCTAGAGTCAAACATACGTCCTCCTGCCTCTGTGTTCGGGAATAAACCGAGTCTAGAGTCAAACATTCGTCCTCCGGCCTCTGTGTTCGGGAATAAACAGAGTCTAGAGTCAAACATTCGTCCTCCGGCCTCTGTGTTCGGGAATTAACCGAGTCTAGAGTCAAACATTCGTCCTCCGGCTCCTGTGTTCGGGAATAAACCGAGTCTAGAGTCAAACATTCGTCCTCCGGCCTCTGTGTTCGGGAATTAACCGAGTCTAGAGTCAAACATTCGTCCTCCGGCTCCTGTGTTCGGGAATAAACCGAGTCTAGAGTCAAACATTCGTCCTCCGGCCTCTTTGTTCGGGAATTAACCGAGTCTAGAGTCAAACATTCGTCCTCCGGCCTCTGTGTTCGGGAATAAACCGAGTCTAGAGTCAAACATTCGTCCTCCGGCTCCTGTGTTCGGGAATAAACCGAGTCTAGAGTCAAACATTCGAACCTTCTCAAAGTTATGAACAAACGATCTTCCAGTAACGTTTATAGAACGTTCATTCAACGTTATCTGGTCTTTAATAATGTTCTCAAAACATTATTTATACATCATTCATGCATGTTTTTTCCTGAACATTACTCTCTAAATTTCGATTCACAAGCTTGCAATTCGATTTGATTCGATTTGGATTCAAAATTCGATTCGATTTTGATTTGGATTCAATTCGATTCAGTATTGATTATTGTGGATACCAGGTTCAATACATGGCAAATTTTTTCAAGGAAAACAGATCTCTTCACTATTGCTGTAAACTATGGGAGTCAGTGGTAGCCTATGGGCTTCATTAGCCTACTGTAATACTGAAGGTAAAAATTAACGTATTTGTATACAAACACTTAAATTACACTTTTATTAATTTTTATAATAATCAAGTTATGAAATATAAACACTTAAATGGTGGCTGTCATAAAAAACTTTCCAGATTTATTCAAACATGCATTAAATATTGAAGAACATTCAAAATTATAATGAATATGTAATATGGTGCATATATTTAGCAGAATGCTCCTCTCTAGAGTTATTTCTTCTCGCTGACTGACGAGTTTATGGTCACATGGTTTTTCTGAGGTAAATGTGACGTTACATGACATAGTTTACTGACGTCTTTCCACGGCTGAAACACTGATTGAGCGACTCATGTCACATGATATGGACTTCGATAAGTTGTATTCTACCTTTTAACACACTTTCAGAAGCTCATTCATGTTTATCTCGCGCTGTAACTGGTGTTATTAAGGCGGAAGAGAAGATCATGTGCTTCTCTAGAGCTGAGCCAGAGCGATCTCACGCCACAGCGACAAAACGCTATATATGTTTTTGAATTTCGTAAGAAAATGGAAGTAATTTGAAATCTGAGACTTTGTTTCATATCAATAGTAACAAAGCACAACGATTATTGCGATTTATTGGATGGGATGCCCTACAATGTTCTATTCATTCATCAACTGAAAACAGGATGACTAATCGATTCTTGGGATTTAAGAATCGATATCAGTTCGTAAAAATGAGAATCGATTAAAATCGAGAAATCGATATTTTTTTACCCAGCCCTATTAAGTATACTTGATTTGGAATGAAGTAACGTTTACATAATGATTGAAGAATGATACAATGGTAATGGAATGTTTCCTTAATTAAAAAAACTGGACATTTCTATGTTGATTTAGTTCAGTTCAATAACAGTGTCAATCAATATTCTACAGAAAAACATGTTTGACTTCAGAGTGTTAATAACTTCAGATCCTGATGCCTAATAGTCACGGTTAGGGTGAGGAAGTTAAACGCCTTGTAAATGATTTCAAGCTTAATTTGTGCTGATGTATAATTTCAGTGCAAATATGTTTCCCATGATGCAGTGCGATTGTGTTTGTGTGTCTCTCAGAGGAATGACGCCGGCCGAAGCTGAGATGCATTTTCTGGAGAATGTAAAGAAACTGTCCATGTATGGAGTCGACCTTCATCATGCAAAGGTACACGTGAAACACACACACACACACACACACACACACACACACACACACACATCATGATTGATGGAGATTTTTGTTGTTGATTCAAGTGATTTTGCATGTAAATGTGTCTGTATCTTCAGCACACACACACACACACACACACACATGATTCAGTGTGTTGTGTTCAGTGTTTATCGTTGTATCGTTGTTTCTGGTGTCGGTCGATCTGTCAGATGTTCAGTGTGACTCTGATTCGGGCCGGGTTGTTCTGGGTCACAATCGACACAAACCAGATATTGACAACCACACATGACAGACAGTTCATAATGTCAAGATAGTTGAGGATTATTTATAAACGCTTAAGAATCTATTCTGAATATTGGCAGAATCTTGAATCGGTCGTTTTCTTTGAAACCTTCAGCAGTTTTTATATATAAAAATATATTTTAGTGCTGGGCAACGATTAATCGTATCCAAAATAAAAGTTTGTGTTTATATAATATATGTGTGTGTACTGTGTATAATTATTTCGTATATATAAATACACACACATATGCATGTATATATATATATATTTTTTTTTATATATATATAAAATATTTGTATTTATATATAATATAAATTATGTATAAAAATTAATATACAGTATATACTGTACATGCATATATTTCTTATATATATATGCATATGTGTGTATTTATATAAAATAATTATGCGTAGTACACACACATTTATTATGTAAACACAAACTTTTATTTTGGATGCGATTAAATCATATTTAAATGTTAAAATTAACATGAACTGAGATTAAAAGTATTGTTGGATCATGTTAGTTAACTAATGTTAACAGATGCAACCGTATCATATAGTGTGTTACCCATATTTCATTACAATTATTGGAAAAGTATGAACTTACATGTAAAATCTCCCAGATCAGATGATGCATTAAAATTGTTTTAGCATCATTTTACTGTGGATTAGGTGATTGATCTGCTTATATATTGATTTCGCTGATAAAGCATCTCTATATTTCTTCGTTGAGGCTGTTTGAATAAGCTTGTTTTCGTTAAAATGGGTTCGGTGAACCTGAAGCTCTTCTGCCGATATTCATACCCAGATGATGCTTCATATCATCCATCACCTCATGTAGTGATTATTAAACAGACAGACCGCTGACGTCCGGTTAGATCAGCCGCTCTTCTCTTCTTCCCCTCTTACGGATGATCTAGTTGATAGGACGATTCTTTCACTGCTTTTCTCCAGCTAAAGGAGAGGTAAGATGCATTGGTGTATATGTGTGTGTCTCTGTCTCTGTGTGTGTGTGTGTGTGTGTGTCTTTGTGCATGACCATGAACCGAATCATTGTCTAAGCAAAGACTGTGTTACCTTCAGATTCTCCATGTGCGTTTGTCGAGAACCTGCTCCTCTTCTCATGCTCATCCGCCACCGGCGAAGCTCACGGGCGAGCCGAACCCGTTCACCGGGAGCGCCTGGGGATCCAGGACAGAGAAACCACACATGAGAGATCTTTAAAGGGAGAGATCAGACGAATATATCATTCTGTCATCATTTACCCTAGTGCAGACAGTTTAAGCTTCATTTTAATTCACTTCAAGTTCATAATAATAACCCTACTTTAATGCCGATATTTTGAAGAACGCTGGGACTAAACGACACTACATTTCTCAAAATATCTGCTTTAAATTCAAAAAGGATTGAACGACATGAGGGAAAGTAAATGATGCCAGAATGATCATTTTTGGATGAATATTCCCTTTACAATCTCAATTATTTCTCCCAGTCACTTATGCATTTAAATATTTTTCTCCTGAGAAAAACACCTCAATAATCTCAGTAATGTCTCAAGATTTGCCAAGGTGAATTGCAGTCAGAGATTAACTTGATGATCTGAGCTGCTCCTCAACTACTGAAACTTTGAAGAATTCGCGTCTCTTTCCTAAAGAATTTTAGGAGAAACGTCTGAGACCACGATTGATGCCTCAATGATCTCTGATCAGTTTTCCTCTGAGCGAGTTTCGGGAAGCTTCGTCATGGTTCTGACCCGGTTTCCTACAGTAGACCTGATCAAAATACCCACTAGAGATGTGAATTATGCCATTTTCCCCACGATCCCTCTTGATTCTTGTGTATTGTGACGTATTCAAATGTATTTCCTTAGGAAGTGAGTTAGCAAATGTTCATCGATGATCTAGATAAGCTCGAGTGTCTCGTTCTGCTGAACCGAGCTCAAGTTCTCTCATCTGTTCTGCTGATGCTCTTCAGAAGTAGTTCTGGCATAGATAGATAGATACTCTCAGGCCAGATCTGTTTGGCTTGCACTCATGAATTGGAGAATCATTGGCATTTGTTTGTGTGTGAGTGTGTGATGATGATTGGCACCTCTCTGATCCAATGGTGTGCCAGGATTCTGAGGGCGTGGAGATCATGTTGGGCGTGTGTTCGTCTGGACTCCTCATCTATCGAGACAGACTCCGCATCAACCGCTTCGCCTGGCCCAAAGTCCTCAAGATCTCCTACAAACGCAATAACTTCTACATCAAGATCCGTCCAGGAGAGGTGAGAGGTCATCCGTTCTGCTGACGCTTCTGATGAGGTGCGTTACATCACACACGGAAACTGCAGAAAATGCTTTTCTTACTTAGTATTTTTGTCTTGTTTCCAGTTCAAGTATCAAAAAAATTCTTAAATCGAGATGCATTTACTAGATGAGTAAAATGCCATAAGATATTCTGTCTTATTTTAAGCAAAAACTCACTTTTGATTAATTCCCCCGGAAAACAAGACCTTAAACCTTATGGCATTTTACTCATCTAGTAAATGCATCTCGATTTAAGAATTTTTTTGATATTTGAACTGGAAACAAGACAAAAATACTAAGTGAGAAAAACATTTTTGCAGTGTATCAGTTGAAGTGAACTTGGCTGACAATAATCGTTCATTTGGACGCCCTGCAACGTCATCAAAGAAAGGCAACAATGATAGATAGACTTTTATGATGGACAGATGCACTTTTATGATGGATAGATGCACTTTTATGATGGACAGATGCACTTTTATGATGGACAGATGCACTTTTATGATGGACAGATGCACTTTTATGATGGACAGATGCACTTTTATGATGGACAGATGCACTTTTATGATGGACAGATGCACTTTTATGATGACAGATGCACTTTTATGATGGACAGATGCACTTTTATGATGGACAGATGCACTTTTATGATGGACAGATGCACTTTTATGATGGACAGATGCACTTTTATGATGGATAGATGCACTTTTATGATGGATAGATGCACTTTTATGATGGACAGATGCACTTTTATGATGGACAGATGCACTTTTATGATGGATAGATGTACTTTTATGATGGACAGATGCACTTTTATGATGGATAGATGCACTTTTATGATGGACAGATGCACTTTTATGATGGACAGATGCACTTTTATGATGGACAGATGCACTTTTATGATGGACAGATGCACTTTTATGATGGACAGATGCACTTTTATGATGGACAGATGCACTTTTATGATGGACAGATGCACTTTTATGATGGACAGATGCACTTTTATGATGGACAGATGCACTTTTATGATGGATAGATGCACTTTTATGATGGACAGATGCACTTTTATGATGGATAGATGCACTTTTATGATGGATAGATGCACTTTTATGATGGATAGATGCACTTTTATGATGGACAGATGCACTTTTATGATGGATAGATGCACTTTTATGATGGACAGATGCACTTTTATGATGGACAGATGCACTTTTATGATGGACAGATGCACTTTTATGATGGACAGATGCACTTTTATGATGGACAGATGCACTTTTATGATGGACAGATGCACTTTTATGATGGACAGATGCACTTTTATGATGGACAGATGCACTTTTATGATGGACAGATGCACTTTTATGATGGACAGATGCACTTTTATGATGGACAGATGCACTTTTATGATGATAGATGCACTTTTATGATGGACAGATGCACTTTTATGATGGACAGATGCACTTTTATGATGGACAGATGCACTTTTATGATGGACAGATGCACTTTTATGATGGATAGATGCACTTTTATGATGGACAGATGCACTTTTATGATGGACAGATGCACTTTTATGATGGATAGATGTACTTTTATGATGGACAGATGCACTTTTATGATGGATAGATGCACTTTTATGATGGACAGATGCACTTTTATGATGGACAGATGCACTTTTATGATGGACAGATGCACTTTTATGATGGACAGATGCACTTTTATGATGGACAGATGCACTTTTATGATGGATAGATGCACTTTTATGATGGATAGATGCACTTTTATGATGGACAGATGCACTTTTATGATGGACAGATGCACTTTTATGATGGACAGATGCACTTTTATGATGGACAGATGCACTTTTATGATGGATAGATGCACTTTTATGATGGACAGATGCACTTTTATGATGGATAGATGCACTTTTATGATGGATAGATGCACTTTTATGATGGACAGATGCACTTTTATGATGGACAGATGCACTTTTATGATGGATAGATGCACTTTTATGATGGACAGATGCACTTTTATGATGGACAGATGCACTTTTATGATGGACAGATGCACTTTTATGATGGACAGATGCACTTTTATGATGGACAGATGCACTTTTATGATGGACAGATGCACTTTTATGATGGACAGATGCACTTTTATGATGGATAGATGCACTTTTATGATGGACAGATGCACTTTTATGATGGACAGAT